>NW_017691634.1:5287-5560 GCF_001879085.1 Nicotiana attenuata | reverse complement strand
GTATTCCCTTGTTCTCCAGGTGGGCGCCTGATTCCTGAAATTTGAAATGTATTCCCTTGTTCTCCAGGTGGGCGCCTGATTTCAACAAGAATAGACAAACAAAGAAGAATTTTCTGTCCTAGTTTGGTGGCTGGGCGCATCATGTTACCAAATATTACTAAAAATTTGAAAGCTAAAACCTGAATTATACTTCCCTTGTTCTCCAGGTGGGTGCCTGACTGCTGAACTTGAAATGTATTCCCTTGTTCTCCAGGTGGGCGCCTGATTGCTGAA
>NW_017691634.1:0-513 GCF_001879085.1 Nicotiana attenuata | reverse complement strand
TTTGGATTGTGACCAACTTCCGCTGGTCGTCTCGGACTATTGACTCGCATTCTTTCCGCAAGCCTCCTTTGTTGCTGACCTGAATTGTGATCTGAGATGCTTTGCCCTTTCTCCGGGTGATGCTTGACCGCTAAGACTTGAAACTATGCCTCTGTTCTCCAGGCGGGCTCTTGACTGCTAAAACTTGAAATATATGCCTCTGTTCTCCAGGCGGGCTCCTGACTGCTAAAACTTGAAATAAATGCCTCTGTTCTCCAGGCGGGCTCCTGATTGCTAAAACCTGAAATAAATGCCCCTGTTCTCCAGGCGGGCTCCTGATTGCTAAAACTTGAAATAAATGCCTCTATTCTCCAGGCGGGCTCCTGATTGCTAAAACTTGAAATATATACCTCTGTTCTCCAGGTGGGCTCTTGATTTCAACAAGAATAGACAAACAAAGAAGAATTTTCTGTCCCAGTTTGATGACTGGGCACATCGTGTTATCGAATATAACTAGAAATTGAAAGCTAAAAT
>NW_017691633.1:5254-5560 GCF_001879085.1 Nicotiana attenuata | reverse complement strand
CCCACTCCCCAGTTGATGCCAGCATAACCTGATAACTTTCCAACATAGGGTGCCACTACCTAGTTGTTGCTAGCATAAGTTGATGATTTTCCAACATAAGGTCACCACTCCCTAGTTGATGCCAGCATAACCTTAAGATTTTCCAATATATGGTCACCACTCCCTAGTTGATGCAAGCATAACGTGATGACTTGCCAAAAAAGGGTCCCACTCCCGGGTTGATGCAAGTATAACCTGATGTCTTTCTAACATAGGGTCTCACTCCCTAGTTGATGCCAGCATAACCTGATGACTTTCCAACATAGA
>NW_017691633.1:0-402 GCF_001879085.1 Nicotiana attenuata | reverse complement strand
TTCTAACATAGGGTCCCACTCCCTAGTTGATGCCAGCATAACCCGATGACTTTCCAACATAGGTTCCCACTCCCCAGTTGATGCCAGCATAACCTGATAACTTTCCAACATAGGGTGCCACTTCCTAGTTGTTGCTAGTATAAGTTGATGATTTTCCAACATAAGGTCACCACTCCCTAGTTGATGCTAGTATAACCTTATGATTTTCCAACATATGGTCACCACTCCCTAGTTGATGCAATCATAACGTGATGACTTGCCAACAAAGGGTCCCACTCCCGGGTTGATGCAAGTAAAACTGATGTCTTTCTAATATAGGGTCCCACTCCCTAGTTGATGCCAGCATAACCCGATGACTTTCCAACATAGGGTCCCTCTCCCTAGTTGATCTCAGCATAACCT
>NW_017691632.1:4763-5560 GCF_001879085.1 Nicotiana attenuata | reverse complement strand
CCCACAGAGGCGTATGTTTTTAAAAGTTTATATATATGTATGTATTATGCATTTCATGTCAGTAGCCCCCAGAGACACTCAGATGTTATAGGTTGTATCTCCTCTATATCTCTTTACATTACCGTTCTTGTTTATGCTTTCCTGCCTTACATACTCAGTACTTTATTCGTACTGACGTCCCTTTTGCCTGGGGACGCTGCGTTTCATGCCCCCAGGTCCCGATAGACAGGTTGACATTCCTCCAAGTAGGCTATCAGTTCAGCGGAAGGTGTTGGTGCACTCCACTTGCTTCGGAGTTGCCTATTTGGTCAGTATGCTTTAGATATGTATTGATTGGTATGGCGAGGCCCTGTCCTGACCTTTATGATATTAGGTACTTTTAGAGGCTTGTAGACAGATGTCAGGTGTATGGATACTTGTATGGCCTTTTCGGCTTATGTTTTGAGTTTACAAATGGTCATGTCGGCCTTATAGGCCCGTATGTCACATGTATAAGTTTGCATATCATGGTGGGTCGTCATATGTTGAGTATTCCCCTATGTTTCATTCTTGTTATCTCATGACGAGTTTTTTAGCTCATTTACCATGATAGTATGATAAGAAAGACATGTTATGTTGGTACTCGGTTGAGTAAGGCACTGGGTGCTCGTCGCGGCCCATCCGGTTTGGGTCGTGACAAAAGTGGTATCAGAGCAGTTCTGTCCTAGGGAGTCTACAAGCCGTGTCTAGTAGAGTCTTGTTTATGGTTATGTCGTGCACCACACTTATAAGCAGGAGGCTACAGGGCATTTAGGATT
>NW_017691632.1:0-590 GCF_001879085.1 Nicotiana attenuata | reverse complement strand
AGTCATACAGATAGATAAACTGGGTCTATGAAACAAGATATAGCAAAATTTGTAAGTTCAACAAAGTACAGAGCAAAGAACTTCAATACACCTATAGATACCTAAAGGGACATCTTGTCAAGTTCTGTATATGTTCCCAAAGTAAGGAAAGGCGATTGGCTAAAATCTAAAAGAAAGAGTCCCATAGGCGCACATAGTAGGAAAAAGTCGTACAGGCTGCATGACAAAAGGTAGCAACAGTTACAAGATTGAACGAATTCCGACCACAAGTCGTGGTGTGTGAAAGAGGCCTAAAGGGGGGAATGCACTAGTATTTGGATTTACTCACAGAACAGTTGCCACGATGGAAAGAAGAGTACAAAGTATTCAGAAGACATAACTTACGAAAATAATAAGTGCACCAGTCAACATTTGAGGACGAATGTTCCAAAGGGGGGAATGATGTTACACCCCAGGTTTTCGTGCGTGAAAGTACGCCATAAGTAAAGTGATGAAAGTCCGAAAATGAGATATTATNATTTTCGATTTTTCGACGTTTAAAGCGTCGTACGTCGTTAAAAGCTTCGTCGTAAAGATTAATCGACGTAAAT
>NW_017691631.1:4971-5561 GCF_001879085.1 Nicotiana attenuata | reverse complement strand
GGTTTGGTATTTAATTTTAATAACCCGATACAATTGATTTGGTTTGGTAATTAGAAAATCCGAACCAACCCGACCTATGTACACCCCTATTTGTTGGTACTATTCTTCCAAGAACAAGAACGATGACATTACTTTAAAATTTTCAGATAATGTTTTTTTTAATAATGATATTAACATTTTTAGAAACTTTTAAGTACTATTGTTTTAATTATATTAATCTTATGAAATTTAAAAAAAAATATTTGGAAAAATTGATATATTTGACTCTAAAACTTAAACTCATTAACTCTCTAGTTACTTTAAAACGTTGCAAATTTTTGGGTGAGGAAAAGTATGTACTTTCGGCTCTCCTTTGGTTTTCAAAGTTAGGCCTCATTTATTTTTTCTAAGATTAAGACGTCTGAATTTGAATACGCATCTGAATATCAAAATTTGTATTAAGATTAAGACATCTAAATCTGAATACAAATATGAATATATGAAGATGTATATTAAGATCTGAATAGAAATAATTAAGACTGTTTGATTTTTAACATCTGAATGTATAATTAAATTTTTATTAGTAAAAATTAAATAAACAATAAAATTAC
>NW_017691631.1:0-439 GCF_001879085.1 Nicotiana attenuata | reverse complement strand
TTTTCATTGTTTAGATAAAACGTATAACTTATTTTTCTTTTAGTGGTTAGTTAGGTAAATAATAGTACTTATTAGTCATAATTTTAAATTATGTTTGTTTTCATTATGGCTTATTAATAATATTTATTTTATGCGATTTTGTTATCTTTATTGTTGAATATTTATACAATGCCATGACTCATCTCATATTTATGTTATTTCATTGAAAACACCTTATATAGTTATGTCTTACTAGGATTAAAGAAATATTTGGAGCAAAAAATTTACGTTTTATGCTATGAAGACTTTATGAAGAAAAAAAATCGAAAAAACCGAAAAAAAACCGAAAATCAGAAAAATCCAAAAAAAATCGAGATTAAAAAATCCGACTTTATTGGTTTGGTTTGGTATTTAATTTTAATAACCCGATACAATTGATTTGGTTTGGTAATTAGAAAAT
>NW_017691630.1:4929-5561 GCF_001879085.1 Nicotiana attenuata | reverse complement strand
ATTTGCTAATTTATTTGATCTACCGTCGATATATTAAAAGAAGCAGGATACAAATTTTTTCAAAAAGAGGGATGCAACACGAGGACTTCCCAGGGGGTCACCCATCCTAGTACTACTCTCGCCCAGGCACGCTTAACTTCGGAGTTCTGATGGGATCCGGTGCGTTAGTGCTGGTATGATCGCATCCGACATTCCTTGCACTCTAAATTCTCTTAATACCTTTCCTCCTGCCGCTTTGGGTGCGAAAGTTTTAAGCCTTAAAACGGCATAACTTTACGCTCATTTATCCGTTTTACGCGATTCCTCTTTTGATTTTACGTATTTTTCGCGAGCAAAACCGTTGACCAATAACAACCAGCCCGCTCGACGAATATCACAATTAGAGGGCCCGACGATAATGTATCCCACTATGCCGCATGGAACGACGACATCGCAACTCGACGTTTTACGGATGCCGCCTTCGAGGCGAGGGCGTAGTGACACGTCGAGCGCAACTGTGTTAAGCCCGTAAGGCCGTAGTTGGTAATCGTAATTAACAATATCTACCTTTTAGATACTTTCTTTATTTTTATTATTTATTGCATATTGCCTTTTTGATCTTTTCCGCAATTATCATCTTTAAAAAAAAAAAA
>NW_017691630.1:0-794 GCF_001879085.1 Nicotiana attenuata | reverse complement strand
TATTTCACGTAAAAAAAATATCGTCTAAGCGCGTAAAACTCATTTGCTAATTTATTAGATCTACCGTCGATATATTAAAAGAAGCAGGATACAAATTTTTTCAAAAAGAGGGATGCAACACGAGGACTTCCCAGGGGGTCACCCATCCTAGTACTACTCTCGCCCAAGCACGCTTAACTTCGGAGTTCTGATGGGATCCGGTGCGTTAGTGCTGGTATGATCGCATCCGACATTCCTTGCACTCTAAATTCTCTTAATACCTTTCCTCCTGCCGCTTTGGGTGCGAAAGTTTTAAGCCTTAAAACGGCATAACTTTACGCTCATTTATCCGTTTTACGCGATTCCTCTTTTGATTTTACGTATTTTTCGCGAGCAAAACCGTTGACCAATAACAACCAGCCCGCTCGACGAATATCACAATTAGAGGGCCCGACGATAATGTATCCCACTATGCCGCATGGAACGACGACATCGCAACTCGACGTTTTACGGATGCCGCCTTCGAGGCGAGGGCGTAGTGACACGTCGAGCGCAACTGTGTTAAGCCCGTAAGGCCGTAGTTGGTAATCGTAATTAACAATATCTACCTTTTAGATACTTTCTTTATTTTTATTATTTATTGTATATTGCCTTTTTGATCTTTTCCGCAATTATCATCTTTAAAAAAAAAAAATTCTTATTTCACGTAAAAAAATATCGTTTAAGCGCGTAAAACTCATTTGCTAATTTATTAGATCTACCGTCGATATATTAAAAGAAGCAGGATACAAATTTTTCAAAAAGAGGGATGTAGC
>NW_017691629.1:0-5561 GCF_001879085.1 Nicotiana attenuata | reverse complement strand
CCCCCACCCCCCGATCCTTGGCCAACTCTTGCCCAACCCCCAACCTGCACCCCAGGCACCCCCTGCCACCGGTTCCCCTTCACCCTCGACCCACCACCCTCTCATTCCTCTTCGGCCCTAGACCCAAGTCTTTCCCCCGCCTCCGGCCCATCGTGCCCCGTCCCCGGACCACCGACTTCAACCTCCGACCCCAAACTTCGACCAGTCCCCTCGACTCTCCACCCATGACCCTCGACCCCTGATCTTGGAACTCGACCGCTGACTCTTGACCCTTGATCCAGAACCCGAACATTGACCACCGACTCCCGTGGGTCCCGGCCCGGAACATTGACCCCGACTCCCAATCCTGATCCCCCCTCCCCCGAGCCATCCCACCCACATGTCCTCTGTAGTGATTGCCTAAATTATTTATAAATGCTCTTGGGACAATATAATTTGTTCACTAATCAAACATCATAAAATAAGTAAAAAAACACTTATTTTCCAGAAAAATATTTTCATTCGTACCAAATACACCCTTAATCATGGTTAGTGATGATAAGACTAACGCACTATAATATATTCATCTGTGCGTGCCAATTATACAAAAGGGAAAAGGAAACTCCCTTTGACCATTCCATTTTTTGATAACCTGGTGACTAAGGAACACAACAACATAGGAATTACTGCTAACTTTTTGTTGATTTGCCTCGGTGTTGCCTGGATGTTCATCCAAGTGTGGAGAAAAAAAGATGAAGAATAAAAAAGGACCAAAAACTGGCCTCTCATTTGATCAGCTGTCAAACAGTTTGTGAATTATGACCAGATGCATACATATATGTCAAATATTCAGTCAACAAGTGTCTTCTTCCCAATGCCGTTCACGATTACTTAGATGGCTCTTCCAACTATCATTGCACACGTTGTCACAAGGTAAACTAATTTAGTACTCGGTTTGTTACATTTTAAGTGATCTTGTTCGACTGGAGACGAAATTTAAGAAATAAATTATATGAAGTTTTTACAACTTATAGTTAAAAAAGTCATAACATTTATTTATAAGATTTTTGAACTTCATGGGCTTAAATATCTTTTATGTGACTAGAATCTTTTCATTAAAAATAAAATGAAATTTTTTTAAAAAGTTCAAGTTAAATTTTTTCAATTTAGAAAGCAATCATTCCTTTTTCAATCGACTAAGAAGAAAATAGCAGCACATAAACCGAAAAAAGGAATTATCCCAAGGTTTTTTCCCTTTTCCCTTTTATTGTTTGATAAGTTTCTCATCATTATCCGTTCAATTCTCATCTCTGTCATTTTCTATAAGTCCTCTGTATAGCCCGACTGAATGGCTGTAAAGGATTTACCATAAAGCAATTAGTCTAATTAATCATTAGTCCAAGTATGTGGGAGAAGACAGAGAGATTTTTTGGGCGTCATTCATGCACAATCAAGAACCTATTTTCTCTGCCTAAGTTATTGCCTGTTTGGCCAAGCTTCTTTTTGGCCAAAGGTGCTTTTTTTTTGCCAAATGCACTTTTGGCCAAAAATTGAGGTGTTTGGTCAAGCTTTTGGAAGGAAAAAAAGTGCTTTTGAGGAGAAGCAGAAAAAAGTAGCTTCTCTCCAAAAGCACTTTTTTGAGAAGCACTTTTGAGAAAAATACACTTAGAAGCAGTTTTTTAAAGCTTGGCCAAACACTAATTGCTGCTCAGAAGTGCTTTTCAAACTAATTAGCCAAACACAAACTGCTTCTCACCAAAAGTACTTTTGAAAAAAGAACTTTTGAAGAAAAGCACTTCTCAAAATAAGCTGATTTTTGCAGCTTGGCCAAACGGGCTATTAGTCTTCTCTCTTTCTGCTTGAAAATGATTGTTCTTGGTTTGGTTTTGGGTGAAGTATTCCAAATATTCCTGATTGAGGTTTGGCCTGGAGATGGCATCTTTAATGTGGATGGTGAGCTTTAGAGGAAACAAAGAAAGACAGCTAGCTTTGAGTTCACAATAATCTAAGATATTTTAGACTAAAGTTCTGTATTATTCTATACGCAATAGAATGTGGGATAAGTGTACATGTATTGGGAATACATGGACGATAGTATCTAAAGCTAAAAATGACACAAATTAGACAATCCCTACATCAATCCGTGAATTATGATTATTCATCGCATAGCAATTCTTGCATTATTATTCATCGCATAATATTTCGCGCATTATGATTCACCTCATAAAAGTTTCTAGCTTAGAATCCCCGCATATTAGATTGTAAACCAAAATACCTCTAACAATATTCTAAGTCAAGCATATATCTTTCATTAAGGGATCTTTAGATAAGTAGTCGGCTGGATTCTCTGTTTACTTTTCCTAATTATTATACGTAGATTATACATAAATTATAAACGATTATATATGAATTATAAATATTATATATTTGCTAGTTATTTTTAGTTTAAATGGTTAGGAGGACGGTTATTTAGGTTAATTCTTCTCGAGAAGTATACATGTTTGTAGGCCATTAGCTACTAGGCTACAAAATGAGGCTAGTCTTCTTGGTTGGTTTCAAAGTAAACAGGCCAGCCCAAAAGCCTGTACATAACTAGAACAGATGCCTCTTGAGAATTTTACCTAGGGATGTCAAATTTGGCCCAAGCCTAAGTGATCCACCCAACCCGCCCAAGGTTGGGCTGATTATTGACCCGCTCATTTATTGAACTCAACCCATCTTGACCCACCTCTTTTAACTCATTTAAAGTTGGATTGATTTTTAATCCAAATAGATTCATGAGTAACTTTGCCAAAATACCTGAGAAATAAATTTGTTTTTTGTTTGATATGTTATATATGACCATAACAAAACAAAAAAGTCTTATTTAGTAATTATACAATTCATAAGAAAACATCATATATTAACTAAAAATTGATAAGAGCTGGGCGGGTTGGGTTATGACCCATAATTTAGCCAATCTTGACCCAACTCATCTTAGCCCAAGTAACTTTTGGCCCGCCCAATTATTAACTCAACCCATTTTGCCCGCCAAAAATCGACCAAACCCGCCCATTTGACGCCCCTAATTTTACCCAACACAAGTCTGTTGGAGGAAAAGATCACTCTTCAATAACAAATAAAGAGGATAAAGAAATGCCAAGTCACCAAAAGCTAAGGTCCATTTTGAATTCAGGGGAAGCAATTATTATCCAACCAAAAATACTTACCCAAAACTCAGCTACGGACATTACATTTCAAAGCAACTCTCTTTAACTTAGTAACACAAAAATGAGCACCTTTACAAATCCTGCAACTTTGTTACATCCAAAAATCACCATAACCAAAACTCATCACACAAAATACAACACATTACCCAAAATCCAAGCAAACTTATCAGCTGATGAAGAAAAAATTTCGTGCAGGCGAAAACTTGTCACGACATTTGTAGCCACTTCATTGACACTAGGCCTACAATCAACCCCATTAGCATTAGCTGAAAATTGGGGCGTTCGATCATTTTTAAGAGAACATTTCTTCGAGCCCGGGTTATCCCCTGAAGATGCAGTAGCACGAATTCGTCAAACAGCAGATGGACTACATAGCATTAAGGAAATGTTGGAAACCATGTCATGGAGGTATGTCTTGTTTTACATTCGTCTTAAATCAGCTTATCTTAAGCAGGATATGAAGAATGCCTTGTCCAGGGTGCCTGAAAGCCGAAAAGAGGCTTTTGTTAAAACTGCTAATGAGCTGACTGATAACATGGCTGAGGTACTGTCCTATTTCCTTATCATAGAAAATTTTCAAGACTGGTATGAGTATTTATATGTATTTTCCTTCTTTTTTTTCAGTTTGATTACTATATTCGAACTCCAAAGGTATACGAATCTCGTGTATTTTATGAGAAGACACTGAAATCAATTGATGAATTGGTGGCATTACTTGCATAATATCAAGAGTTTGCACATCAGAGGTGAGTGAATGGTACGAAAATCGCGTTGGATTAGCAAATGTAATGAGACTGCTTCAGTAAGTGGTGAAGAAATATTGAAATTATATACAATAGCAGTTGAAATAGTCTCATTTCATGTTCATTAGTTTGTTCAGAAAAGGAAAAGGAAAAGGTTCCTTTGGCTTTCTTCAATTAGCAAATTGAAGGCTATGAGTATATAATTTGGATGGCCATTTCTGAAACCATCTATATTGTAAATAACAGTTTCTGCTTATTGAAATGTGGATTGTTCTTAAGATTTTGAAGATGAATACTCATGTTAACAGACGCGAATCCAGGATTTAAATTCTGTGGGTTCAGCTTTTAAGATTTTTTCAACATTGAACCCGCTATATTTTTAAAGTTACGAGCTCATATCCACTATTTTTGTAATTTTATTAAATTTTTACTCCACGTCGAAAGTTATGGGTTCAGTTGAACCCGTTGCTAACACACTTCATCCGCCCCTGCTCCTGTATATTTCCGAGTATTACAAAACATAGCAGAAAACAGGAAATCTTTTCATTTTTGAATATTCATGGGGATAAATGACATCTTGACACAAGTTTCATGTTGTGAAAAGTACAATGTAATGCAACTCATGAAACTAACAATTCAAAACACAATACACACAAACAGAATCACAAAGGCTAGCAATTGCAAATGTAGCCAGTTTTTTTTAACAATTTAGCGCCTGGATAGCGCGATAGCTGACAAAATAATAAGGAGAACAAGCAACGCCATTGCACCAAAAGATCCAATGAGAGATCCAGCAGAACGCTGGCAGAAATCTGTATACTGTTGACATATCGAAAACCAGTTAGTTGAAGTATTCCCATTATGTGCTAAATACACAATCGCGGCTGCTGCTGATGCTCCAGATGTGATAAAAACCAGCATTATCTTCAAATTCAAAAGTATAAAAAATATCAGCACAATTTCATAAGCTTGCAATAAGTTTAAATACGAAGTAACTATATGTTTATATAGTAAAAATTTAATACATTACCGCGTCTAGAAAAATGAGCAAAACTCTGCTCTTTCCTGCTCTTCTTCTGATAATATGAAAGATAGAAATAGGGATAGAAAGAGCAAGATATCCACAAGTTATAGCATTCACAATGACAAAGAACCTTTACCACAAAACAAAAATAATGAGTTAGTTAACATTTCAATACAATCTAACAACACCAACAACAACAAGAACCCTCTATAATCCCACCAATGGGGTTTGGGGAGGGTAGTGTGTACGCAAACCTTACCCCTACCAGTGGAGTCTGAGGAGGGTAGTGTGTACGCAAACCTTACCCCTACCAGTGGAGTCTGAGCAGGGTAGTGTGTACACAAACCTTACCCCTACTAGTGAGGTCCGGGGAGGGTAGTGTGTACGCAAACCTTACCCCTAGAGAGGCTGTTTCCGATAGACCATCGGGCCTCGACATCCCGTCCGTCCAAGAACTCCCCACCTTGCTCTTGGGGTGACTCGAACTCACAACCTCTTGGTTGGAAGTCGAGTGTGCTCACCACTAGAGCAACCCACTCTTGTCAAATACAATCTAACAACAATTTTTTTTTTTTTTTTTTTTTTTACGAAGTTGATTATGTTTGG
>NW_017691628.1:4210-5561 GCF_001879085.1 Nicotiana attenuata | reverse complement strand
CACGGCGTCTGGCTTGGGCCATGGTAGGCGAAAATACAGGCACGATTGGGGGAATTGCTGTTTAATTCCGTAAAATGCCGAAAATGTAATTTGGTCATGGAGGGGCCGTGGCTCTGGTTCCTTAGGTCGTATTTGATGTCTTGGACAAATATTAGGCAATCGGGATCCGTTCCACGGCGTCGGGCTTGGGCTATGGCTGGCGAAAATACAGGCACGACTGGCGGAATTCCAGTTTAATTGCCGTAAAATTCCAAATAATGTAATTTGGACATGCGGGGTGGTGACTATGGTTCCTTAGGTTGTTTTTGATGTCTCGGACAAATTTTAGGTGATCCGGTTCCGGCTCCGTCCCAAGGCGTCGGGCTTGGGCCATAGCTGGCGAAAATACAGGCACGACTAGCAGAATTCCAGTTTAATTGTCGTAAAATGCCAAAAAATGTAATTTGGTCATGGCGTGGCGGTGACTATGGTTCCTTAGGTCGTATTTGATATCCCGGACAAATATTTGGCGATCTGGTGCCGGCTCCGTCTCACGACGTCGGGCTTGGGCCATGGCAGGCGAAAATACCGGCACGACGGGCGCAATTCAAGTTTAATGGCCGTAAAATGCCAAAAATGTAATTTGGTCATGGCGAGCGGTGACTATGGTTCCTTATGTCGTATTTGACGTTCCGGAAAAATATTTGGTGATCCGGTTCCAGCTCCGTCCCACGGCGTCGGGCTTGGGCCATGGCTGGCGAAAGTACAGGCACGACTGGCGGAATTCCAGTTTAATTGCCAAAAATGTAATTTGGTCATGGCGGGGCGGTGAATATGGTTCCTTAGGTCGTATTTGATGTCCCGGACAAATATTAGGTGATCCGATTCGGGCTTCGTCCCACGGCGTCTGGCTTGGTCCATGGCAGGCGAAAATACAGGCACGATTGGCGGAATTCCAGTTTAATTGCCGTAAAACGCCAAAAAATGTAATTTGGTCATGGCGGGGCGGTTACTATGGTTCCTTAGGTCGTATTTCATGTCCCGGACAAATATTAGGTGATCCGGTTCCGGCGCCATCCCACGGCGTCGAGCTTGGGCCATTGCAGGCGAAAATACAGGCACGACTGGCGGAATTCCAATTTAATTGCCGTAAAATGCCACAAAATGTAATTTCTTCATGGAGGGCCGGTGACTATGGTTCCTTAGGTTGTATTTGATGTCCCGGTCAAATATTAAGCGATCCAGTTCCGGCTCCGTCCCACGGCGCCAAGCTTGGGCCATGGCAGGCGAAAATACAGGCACGACTGGCGGAATTCTAGTATAATTTCTGTAAAATTCTAAAAAATGTAATTTGGTTATGGCGGGGCGATGG
>NW_017691628.1:0-919 GCF_001879085.1 Nicotiana attenuata | reverse complement strand
CACGACTGGCGGAATTCCAGTTTAATTGCCGTAAAATGCCAAAAAAGGTAATTTTTTCATGGCGGGGCAGTGGCTATGGTTCCTTAGGTCGTACTGGATGTCCCGAACAAATATTCGGCGATCCTGTTCCGGCTCCGTCCCACGGCATCGGGCTTGGGCCATGGCAGGCGAAAATAGAGGAACGATTGGCGGAATTCCTGTTTAATTGCCGTAAGATGCTGAAAATGTAATTTGGTCATGGCGGGGCCGTGGCTCAGGTTCCTTAGGTTGTATTTGATGTACTGGACAAATATTAGGCGATCCGGTTCTGGCTCCATCCCACGGTGTCGGTCTTGGGCCATGCCAGGCGAAAATATAGGCACGACGGGCGGAATTCCAGTTTAATTGCCATAAAATACCATAAAATATAATTTGGTCATGGAGGGGAGGTGACTGTGGTTCCTTAGGTTTTATTTTATGTTCCGAATTAATATTAGGCGATCCGGTTCCGACTCCGTCCCACGGCGTCGGGCTTTGGCTATGGCAGGCGAAAATACAGGCACGACTGACAGAATTCCAGTTTAATTGCCGTAAAATGCCAAAAAATGTAATTTGGTCACGGCGGGGTGGTGACTATGGTTCCTTAGGTCATATTTGATGCCCTGGATAAATATTAGGTGATCCGGTTCCGGCTCTGTCCCACGGCGTCGGGCTTGGGCCATTGCAGGCGAAAATACAGGCATGGCTGGCAGAATTCCAGTTTAATTGCCATAAAATGCCAAAAAGTGTAATTTGGTCATGGCGGGGCTTCAACTATGGTTCCTTAGGTTGTATTTGATGTCCGGACAAATATTAGGTGATCCGATTCCGGCTTCGTCCCACGGCGTCTGGCTTGGGCCATGGTAGGCGAAAATACAGGCACGATTGGGGGAATTGCTGT
>NW_017691627.1:5171-5561 GCF_001879085.1 Nicotiana attenuata | reverse complement strand
TAGATTCCCAAATTTTCGTGTGCTATAGCCCACGCCTTCCGCCGTGGGCCCGGGCCCCGGACCCGGATCGCCTAAGATTTTTCCGAGATATCAAATACAGCCTAAGGAGCCATAGTCACCGCCCCGCCATGACCAAATTATATTTTTTGGCCTTTTACGGCCATAAAACTAGAATTCTGCCCGATTCCCAAATTTTCGTGTGCTATAGCCCACGCATTACGCCGTAGGCCCGGGCCCCCGGACCGGGATCGCCTAAAATATTTCCTGGACGTCAAATACGACCTAATAAACCATAGTCACCGCCCCGCCATGACCAAATTATATCTTTTGGTATTTTACGGCCATAAAACTGAAAATCCGCGCGAGTCCCTAATTTTCGTGTGCTATAGC
>NW_017691627.1:0-376 GCF_001879085.1 Nicotiana attenuata | reverse complement strand
ATAAAACTAGAATTCCGCCCGATTCCCAAATTTTCGTGTGCTATAGCCCACGCCTTCCGCCGTAGGCCCGGGCCCCCGGACCCGGATCGCCTAAATTTTTTCCTGGTCGTCAAATACGATTTAATAAACCATAGTCACCGCCCCGCCATGACCAAATTATATCTTTTGGAATTTTACGGCCATAAAACTGAAAATCTGCACGAGTCCCTAATTTTCGTGTGCAATAGCCCACGCCTTCCGCCGTGGGCCAAGACCCGAATCGCCTAATATTTTTCCGGGATGTCAAATACAGCGTAAGGAACCATAGTCACCGCCCCGCCATGACCAAATTACATTTTTTGGCATTTTATGGCCATAAAACTAGAATTTCGCCCGA
>NW_017691626.1:4947-5561 GCF_001879085.1 Nicotiana attenuata | reverse complement strand
AGATAACTTTGTACGGATAATTGAATATCATAATATTGATAGTGAACAGTGACAAGACGACACGGTTTATAATTCCTTGTGGTCAAAAATAAATTAAAGATCTTCAAATATGGTAAAACAATTCATGCTAATAGGCCGTTTTGTTTAGTCCTCCAACTTTTAGTAGATTTTTGCGTCTCATTATCTCAATTCCTATACTAGGATTATTTGGCAGAAACCCCATAACATTTTATACGCTAAACTTTACAATAAATAGTTCTAGGACAATTACGGCTATCAAGGAAGTTGTTCCATTTTTTTTAAATGTATTTATCTCTTGATAAGAGCATCGCACTACTTCTTACCAGAGAAATTCCTCGGACCAGAGTATATCCACTTTTAGTGCATACTTTGTTATTTATCTAATGATGCCATAGCTCTATTGCCATCCTTTTACCTGCCCATTTTGATCAGGGATGACATGGGTATCTTTAAAATCAATAACAATCTACAAATTAAACATACCCGTTATATCCCTCACCAAATTTGACACCTCCTACTTGACGTCTACTATACGTAAACCAAAAGGTTAAACCAAATTAAAAAACGTCGTACTACGGTTAAATTTAACCATT
>NW_017691626.1:0-1929 GCF_001879085.1 Nicotiana attenuata | reverse complement strand
GAAGTCTTTGTTGTCTAGCAAGAGGACAAATTTCACAAAGGAAAGGTTGTCTATTACATGTAGGAACATTCAGACATTCTATTCTCTGCAACTTTGAAAATGGAAGATGTCCCAATCTATGGTGCCACAAAACATGGGACTTATTTACATTTATTGTACTTACATGAACAGATATAGGAACAGGAATAAAAGTTGAGGGAGAATATAATTCTGCAGTAGAAGAAGTTGAAGAAATTCTGGGATTGATCAAGTAGAGCCCTTCAGCCATCTTACCAAGTTCCAATGGCTTCTTCGGAGAAGGGCCCTGTAAGTAACATGCAAATTGTGTAAAAAATACTAGAGAAGAAGTATCAATTAAAAGCTTGTGAACTGAAATCAGATTATACTTGAAAGTAGGCACATATAGAACTTTGGACAAAGTAACATGGGAATTGACTTGGACAGTGCCAATAGATGTGACTTTCACTTTATAGCCATTAGGTAAAGTGACAAGATATGGGATAGATAGGTTAGTTAAATTGGTGAGTAATGATCTGTTGGAGGTCATGTGATCTGATGCTCCAGAATCTAAAATCCAAGTATCAGAATTTAGTACACTACTAAGACAAGCACAACTCCTGTAGATTGAGAGAGAATAATAGGCAGGTATACCTGTAAAATTAGCTGTACTAGAGACGGACTGATTCTGATTCTGTGGATCATCAACGTGAACATTTTGAAGAATATTCATGATCTGCTTGTATTGTTCTGGAGTAATTGTATTTGGGGAAAGAGTAGTGTCAGGACTACCATCAGATTTTGGATCAGCAGAAGAAAGCACATTAGCAGCAATCCGCACATTCTTATTTCCAAACTTGAAATTTTGAGGAAAATCATGAAGTTTGTAGCATTTTTCTATCACATGCCCATTTTTCTTGCAATACTTGCAAAACAGCTTCTTAGGATCAACATAACCCTTCTAATTATTGAAATGCTGAGTAGTAGGATTGTGGAAATTTTGAGTTGTGCGGTTGTTGAAATTGTATCTCTGATTGGGATTGACAGATTATGGTGCTTTTTTATTGTAGCTTGTCCCGACAGAGAATGTGACAGAGTCAGATTGGAAAATAGGCACATTATGTATACCCCTTTGCTTCTCATCCTGAATAATCAGTGAGTAAGCTTTACTGATGTCTGACAGAGACTCCATCATAAGAATGCTATTGTTCCGTCTATATCCCTGACAACCGGCAAAACCTAGCCTTAAGGTATCAAAATATCTAAAGCACAGGATGGCACATAGGTCACAGTCAAATTACTTACTGGATCCTTTTCAATGAGATGTCTCAGAGTGGATAGAGCTAGACGTCGCAGCGTTGGCTGTTGTAAATGAAATTCAGAAGTTTCAGTACTCACAAGATTAAACAAGAAAGGAGTCACTCCCAGTCCCCTGATTCCCCACCCTCTTTTTCCAAGGGAGAGAAAGCACTACCTGTCTTGCGGATAGAGTTGGGAGCAGTGTTTGCACATTGTAATGCACAGTAACAGCTTGTGGCGCAAAAAGACTAGCTGCTGAGTGAATCGGACATTCCTTCGAATTAACAAGAAAAATAAGATAAAATCTGAACACTAAAAAAACTTCAACGTGAATATTACAAAGCTAGATGAAGCAGGCATGAGTCAAATGAAGTGCTTTGATGTCCTCGCCAGACCTAAACCACACTGGTCTCAAAACTATTGCTTCTTATTGGTCAATAGAAAAGGGAAAAACTATATGAACACAAGTGGCCATACTCATAAGTGTTGCTAGTCTCTTGCCGGGAGCTGACCTCTGCAATGACAGACTGAAGAAAAACACAAGATTAAATGGAAACTGGACAAACTAAGGTTAGAAAAATCTAGTAAGCAAAAAAAGAAATGGTGCTACTGAAGTCAAAAGCCACCTCAATA
>NW_017691625.1:5056-5561 GCF_001879085.1 Nicotiana attenuata | reverse complement strand
AGGTATCACAAAAATTCACTAAACTACTATCTCTAATCAAAAAATCATTCACCTTGTATGACAGAAAGTTAAAAACTCTTAAAACTATTCGTATATAAAAGTAAATTAAACTCAAAAAAAATAATGCAAATAACAAAAATAACAAACCTGAGCATACTTTGCTTGGACATAAGGGCCATCACCTGAAGGAACCTTATGTATGACATGAAAGAGTTTCTTTTCCTTTTCCATTTCCATGTTTCTTTCTCTTCTCTGTAAATTCTTTTTTTTTTTTCCTTTTATTTGTTTTTCTTAGTTTTTGGTTTTTGGGTATGTGCAGCAACTAACTCAAGAGAAATGGGTTTACTACATATAATAATATTTAAAAAAACTCAAGTGATAAGATGTATGAATCTGGTGGGAGATTCAGAACACAGATAGATAGATATATATATATATATATATATATATATATATATATATATATATATATATATATATATATATATATGGGCCCAGTCACCTA
>NW_017691625.1:0-234 GCF_001879085.1 Nicotiana attenuata | reverse complement strand
CCGATTAGCTTGTTTTTCTTAGAATTAACTTAAGAACTTCTAAACTATCAATTTAATGTAATTGTTTTAATCTCATGAATGGTCATTCAATTTTCACTTTATTGCACCAAATTTTTTTTAATAACGAAAAAGTTACTCAATTTTACCTAGGTAGGTATCACAAAAATTCACTAAACTACTATCTCTAATCAAAAAATCATTCACCTTGTATGACAGAAAGTTAAAAACTCTTAA
>NW_017691624.1:4173-5561 GCF_001879085.1 Nicotiana attenuata | reverse complement strand
TTAACTTTTCTTTTTGGAAAATCAACCGAAATTCTTAAAAGTAAAAGTTTCAACATTAAAATCTTAATTTATCAGCTTTGTACTATTAGTGGGTGTTGGTTTATAAAATATTTTCGATAAGAAAATTAAAAAGACGGTGAGTGCCGAAACAAACCCCGTAATTGATCTTGGACAGATTCCGTCAGTGAGGCTAAAGGTGCTCCACTTTAGCATACTTAAGAAGACTAAATATGCTCACGGTTATATTTTAGGGACCAAAATAGACATACCCTCAAAGACAAGGGACAATATATTGGCCTTAAACTCAATATTAAAATACTAAACTCTATTTATTTATTATTTTTAATTTGACTTGCACTAAATGTTAACCAAAAAAAAGATTTAAGCTAAACTAATAATTTCATATAAAAATTTCAAGAGACTAAACTACGAGAAAACAAGAGATTTTCTAATTTAGTGCATGTGAAAATAGAGAAGCAGGACTGTTTAACCAAAAAATGGAATTTTAGTCAAAGCTAGAATTTAGAAGAACTCGGGTTACTGATAATCAAAGAAATGAATAAAAGGAAATAATTCTGAGTTACAATATAATAACAAGTGATACAAATGTCAATTTCAATAGCTTTTTTCGTATCCTACAACTGATCATATATCTCCTTTTTATAAGTACTTTTGAGATTGTACGTTATGCCCAAATCATAATAAGGCTATTATGAATAATTAAAGACATTAAATGCTACGTTACACAATTATTATATTGAATATATATACTCCTTAACGGACTCAGCATTTAATACCCATTAAATTCTGTATCTACACGCTTTTTATAACCAGATTCATTCCTTTTGATGCCCGGATATAAATGATTTAAGTAGGTACGGGCACCGTACTACTTATCCGATGTCCCGTGGCTCTTCCTCCTTCCTTGCTCGTGTCTGTTTTACAACTCTTGAATCGTGCCTAATTATGATTCATTGACCATTTGACCAATCCACGTGTACTGACACGTCACCTTTATATGTAAAATACAATTTTCCCCAATACAGATAGTCCCCCCACTTTCCATTTATTCATCAGTTTGAATATTTGGGAAGTGAAATTCATTTAAAAGAGAATTTTTGTCACCATTAATGCTCTGACAGAGTTGACGCTTCAATTGTCACTTCCATTTAATGCATTAGACACGTGTCATCCTCTTATTGGTTCTTTAGTTTTGCAGCACTTTCTTAGGCTTTCTTTTCGGCTTCCCTATTCACGAAGTGTCAGTTAACATTATTATAGCTCTTCCATCATTGTACTTTTTCCTTTTGCCGGTTACCCATTAGTATAAATAAAGCTTCTTTACTTGTCTTTTACCACATAAAGCGTGTCAAACACTTTAATTCTTC
>NW_017691624.1:0-269 GCF_001879085.1 Nicotiana attenuata | reverse complement strand
TATATATATATATATATATATATATATATATATATATATATATATATATATATATATATATATATATTGTATGTTAATATACAAAAATTATACAAATTTTATATACTTTTTCGGCTACCAGATGTAAATAGTTTCTGGCGCAGGCTAAAAGTATAAATACAACTTCGTTATTCATTTGCTTCAATAATATGCCTAGAAGTGATCTTGGCAGCTCTTTTTTTTTTCAAAGTTTAACTTTTCTTTTTGGAAAATCAACCGAAATTCTTAAA
>NW_017691623.1:5277-5561 GCF_001879085.1 Nicotiana attenuata | reverse complement strand
TGGATCCGGCCTGGAATCGCCTAATATTTGTCCTGGACATCAAATACTGCCTGAGAAACCATTGTCACCGCCCAGCCATGACCAAATTACATTTGTTGGCACTTTACGGCCGTAAAACTGGAAATCCGCGCGGGTCCCAAATTTTCGTGTGCCATAGCCCACGCCATTCACCGTGGGACGGAGCCTGACCCGGACCGCCTAATATTGGTGCTGGATATAAAATAAGACTTAAGAAATTATTGTCACCGCCCCGCCATGACCAAATTATAATTTTTTGCATTTTA
>NW_017691623.1:0-223 GCF_001879085.1 Nicotiana attenuata | reverse complement strand
AAATTTTTGTGTGCTATAGCCCACGCCTTCCGCCGTGGGCTCGGATGGATCCGGACCCGGACCGCCTAATATTTCTCCTAGATATCAAATAAGACTTAAGAAACCATTGTCACCGCCCCTCCATGACCAAATTGTAATATTTTGCATTTTACGGATATAAAACCGGAAATCCGCGCGTGTCCCATATTTTCTTGTGCTATTGCCTATCCCTTCCGCCGTGGGC
>NW_017691622.1:5081-5561 GCF_001879085.1 Nicotiana attenuata | reverse complement strand
CTATGTTAGAAAGTCATCAGGTTATGCTGGCATCAACTAGGAAGTGGGATCCTATGTTGGAAAGTCATCAGGTTATGCTGGAATCAAATAGGGAGTTAGACTCAATGTTGGAAAGTCATCAGGTTATGCTGGCATCAACTAGGGAGTGAGACCATATGTTGGAAAGTCAAAAGGTTATGCGGGCACCAACTAGGGAGTTAAACCCTATGTTGGAAAGAAATCAGGTTATGCTGACATCAACTTGGGAGTGGGACCCTATGTTGGAAAGTCATCAGGTTATACTTGCATCAAACCGGGAGTGGGACCCTTTGTTGGCAAGTCATCACGTTATGATTGCATCAACTAGGGAGTGGTGACCATATGTTGGAAAATCTTAAGGTTATGCTAGCATCAACTAGGGAGTGGTGACCTTATGTTGGAAAATCATCAACTTATGCTAGCAACAACTAGGAAGTGGCACCCTATGTTGGAAAGTTATCA
>NW_017691622.1:0-286 GCF_001879085.1 Nicotiana attenuata | reverse complement strand
ATCAGGTTATGCTGGCATCAACTAGGGAGTGGGACCCTATGTTGGAAAGTCATCAGGTTATGCTGGCATCAACTAGGGAGTGGGACCCTATGTTAGAATGATATTAGGTTATGCTTGCATCAACACGGGAATGGGACCCTATGTTGGAAAGTCATCACGTTATGCTTGCATCAACTAGGGAGTGGTGACCGTATGTTGGAAAATCTTCAGATTATGCGTAGGCATCTACTAGGGAGTGGTGACCTTATGTTGGAAATCATCAGCTTATGCTAGCATCAACTATTAA
>NW_017691621.1:0-5561 GCF_001879085.1 Nicotiana attenuata | reverse complement strand
TTGACTTCAACATGCGCAGTCAATCAACAGCAGCGCTCAAGGCTGCTAGGGAACTCCCAGTAATGCCTTTGCTAGACCACATAAGGCAATTGATCGGACGATGGAATGTTACAAACCTAAAGAATGCAGTAGAGTCATTCACTGATCTTGGAAAAAAATATGATACAATGTTGATGGACAATCTTGAAGTGTCACATCAGATGAAGGTATGACTGGAATCTGTAGATACTTGTGCATAGAATATGTAATCATGCCGAATTCATGGATCTGTTATATCTTGAACCCTTTGTGTGATTCTGTTAAACTAGTGTCCACCTGCACAAAAGCAAAGACTTTCAATTTAATGTAGCATTTATGCCTACCCGACTGCTGAAATATTGGTTGGTTTGACATGATATTAAGCTATTTTGAATCTTGTAGGCTCTCTAGTATATGTATTTTGAGGGCATCTGCTTTGTCACCACTAATGATAGTTGATAAATTTTGTAGGTAACCCCTTCGACGAGTTACTTATATTCAGTACTTGACAAGGGTAAGCAGAGAATGGTGTTCCTAAAAGATCGAACTTGCAGCTGTAGACGGTTTCAGTTGGATGAGTTGCCATGTGCACATGCTTGGGCAGTATTAAAATACAAATTCATTGATCACATTGAGTATTGCTCGGTGTACTACACCAGGAAGTACCTATTGAAGACCTATGAAATTCCAATTTATCCGGTTCCTGATGAAAACACATGGAAAATTCTTGCTGAAGTTCTAAATGAAAAAGTCTTGCCACCAGACGTGACTAAAACAATAGGAAGGCCAAGGAAGGGGAGGTGCAAGCCAATATCTGAAAGGTAACGAAAAAGGTCGATTCATGTGGACAGTGTGGAGAAGAAGGTCACAACAGGAAAACTTATAGAAATAATCCAAAGAGAGGATGAAATATGTCAAATTTAGAATTACTTGTTATTTTACTTTACTGAATATCATAGAGATTTAGAAGAATGCAATATATCAAGAACTATATCATTGTAGAATGTCATTTGAATTTTAGATATAAATAAATATTTGACCTATCATTTAAAATCGTGTTGCAAGTGTATATTATACGTCTGTTTGATTAAAAAGAAGTTGTATCAGCTATGTATCATATTTGTATCATATATGTATCACTTATGTATCACATTTGTATCATCTATGTATCACTTGTGTATCACCTATGTATCTCTGTGTATAGGCTCTTACTCAAGTCTGTATTTGTGTAATAACAAAGCTAACTAATGGAAAACAGTCGTAGCAGCTAGAAAACTATGCAAATAGTTTTAGAAATTTGCAAATAAGAGTGGCTTCATCAATACATATTTGAAAACCGTGTATCATATCTATATCATATGTGTATCATATCTATATCATATGTGTATCATTCGTGTATCTGCAAGAGACAATGTATCACACACTACGGTATATTTTTCATATCTTTGATTCACAACACAAAATCAAGGGAGACAACACCAAAATTAACTAAACTGCAACACTCCAATATCGCACTAAAACTCATTAAACCTTTATCACAGAGCAAACATATCATTTGCCATAAAATTCTTAAAAGTATTCATAAAATTCAAACACAAACAAATCTGATCCGTCTTACAACAATGACAACATAACAGAACACAATACAAAACAAAATTATAGAGTTCATCCTACAACAATGATAGAAGTAACTGCTTCTTCTGCTTTCGTGACTTCTTCTGTAGACCAATAATCTCATCATCACTTTGCGCGTTCAGTTCCATCTTCTTTCTAGCATAATCCCACAAGAGAGCACCAAATCTGCGCCGGTGTGCATAGGCATTGTATTGTTTAAGAGGCGTCTTGCCCTCAATGAAATACTCGGCAAATGATGTTGCAAATACAACGCAATCACTACAAAAATAAAAAGAACAACAACTATCAAACAGCAGAATCTAAAAACAAGACAGATTGTGTTGAAAGAAATTCATACACTTCGACTTGTTGAGGCAATCCTTCAACCAGTTTTACAGCAAAGAGGGTAATCAAATCTTTTGATTTGTAGACACCAGTGCGCCAATTGATATCTTTTTTGTTTAAATAGAAATGCGTGTGCACGAAAAAATGAGGCAGCAACACAGAATACTTGGCCATGGTCTTATGAACTTTGGCTTGATAAGCAGCTCCACCGCGCATAGAGTCATACACATAAATGCACCTATCCTTGAAGGATATCACAACCATTATCCAATGCCATTGTTCTGTAACATTAATTGTCATTAAGACATGCTCGACAGTGTGCCATGGAACATTGGCATCCAAGACAAAACCCTGAATATACTCAATGACATGTTTCATATTGCGCACATCACTGTCTCCATCTGTATCAATAAACGCCTGCCACAACTCATTAAGTTTCTGGTCGAAGTACCAAACTGTGGTGGTGAATGTTACAGGTAGGTCTTTGTCATACTTCCCCTTCTTCCTCAGATAATAGATTAAAACGTCAATGTGCTGAAACAAAACATAACAAATAACTAATCACTAAAGGCTCGTAAGCTTTAAGCAGCTATGGTTTTTCAAACCAAAATCACAAAAAACAAAGGAAAATGAATGCTCACTGCTATCTCTTGTGCCAGGCAATAGCAATTAATAATTTGTTCTAACTTAAGAGGACTGAGTGTTCACGTGTACACTGGCTAAAATTTTAAAAAAAATACTTTAAAAGTAAATTCTTACATACCGAGTCATCCAAAGGCTCGCCATTATATGCCAAAGTGTAAAACCATTTTTTTGTCTTCACCATGAAATACACCAAGATCATAAGCAGGATTGAGTTCACTAACATGCTTTGGGTAAATTTCATTCCTGGTAACATATATACACAAAAGAGTACAGTGATTTGATATAGATTAATGCTATAAGTGACAATATATTAAAATATAAAACTGAAAAAAACTCAGAAGTTGGAAATATTTCTTTCTGGACTTCCCTTCTTTGACCCACGCAGCAAATACATTCAACAAAGAGTTGTTAATGCCAGTTCCGATTTTGCTTTGAAAAGGATGCTTAATAGCATAAATTTGCTTTTTTCCTTTCGCTGCAACAACACCAGTATTGGAACCTGAATCAAACACAGTAATGAATGGAGACTGCACGACCTTTGCAGGACATCGCTTTCTTTTTTCCATTTGCGGCGATACTTCAAGAAGTAATTCATGATTGTACAGAACCATCTCCCCTGCCGCCTCATCAACACTTGCAGTCGCACAAATAGCACCAGTCTGAGATTCAGGAACCTTTTGTTTCTCAGATTCTTCCTCCGTCTCCCCTGCCGCCGCATCAACACTTGCAGTCGCACAAACAACACCAGTCCGAGATTCAGGAACCTTTTGTTTCTTAGATTCTTCCTTCGTCTCCCCTGCCGCCGTATCTGCAATCTCACCAATACCGCCAGCATGTGCTACATCTAGAGTGAAAGTTACTTTAGCAACAAACATGTCAACTTTCACACCAGAAGGTCCTTCCATAGTATTGACACCTAACTGACCTGTTGCACCGAGCATAATGTTGTTACGATGATACTCACTAGTATCTCTTTGAGAATGTGGAACATCTTTGCCTTCACTTCCACCGACCTATTTTTTTAAAAAAGAATCGAATTATCAAAAACAACAAAGAAAAGAAAAGGGAAAAGTGCAGAATGCACAACTAAACACACCTTACAACCATCCATTTCGACATCTTCATTGCCACCGAACTCCATATTGCTCACAAAATCATTATTGTCTTGACGACCACTGGTGTCTTCCTCTGGATGTGCACCATATTTGACTTTGCTTGCACCAAGCTATTTTTTAAGAAAGGATACAGTAAGTTAACTAAAAAAATAAAAAGAAATGCACAATGGAAAAGAAACACGTACCTTGGAATTTATCAACTCAAAGACATTCTTGAATTTATTAGAAACATATTTCATGAAGGAATTTAACTGCTTATGGAGCTACAAGATGAAACAAATAAGAAAGATAATAGACTTTGAATATACAATTTGAACAATACTTTCAAAAAAATATATAAAAAAGACCAATACAAACTTGCTTCACATCATCTTTCAACTTCTGCAACTCACGGTCATAATCAACAGGTTGGACACCTGGCGCCTTTTTTGGTGGGACAGGCTCCTTAATCTGTTTCGGGGGTGGCGTGACAAAATCATCGCTATCATCAATAGGAAGTTTTCCCCTGTTACTTGATGTCAAATATTTCTGATACTCATCGGTAGCTTCAACAGGCAAAGTAAATCTCCTTAGCTCTACAATTGTCGGAGAAATATTTTTAAACTACAAAGGTAACTAAAAGTGCTTCAGTCCTAGATGTATCAAAGATGTATCAAAACTGTATGTTTGATGTATCACAATGAATTACAGTGTATTATAAATTTATATCCCATCAAGACATAAAAGATGGTACCTTATTCCCTGTGCTGTTGAAGAGACCAGTAGAGAAGTCCTCATGCATTAGCCTGTCTGTCATTTTCCAATTCAATATGCTTGGTGTAAGATCTCCAACGCGAACAACAAACTTTTGATCAACTACAGTGCAACATTCATAGAACCACACCTATAGTGGAAGAGGAAATCCACCAATCCTATAAAACTCAGACTTTTCCCTCAACATGTCCCTCACCGACTTCATTAAAGCTCGAAACACAATCTTACCCATGGAAACGACACATACTCACCACTCTCGACAAGATGGAAATCACATTTTCTCATAAATGTCTTCTAAGCCTGAGTGGACATTAGAAATGTGTTTATGAAATAAATGATTGCAATCTTAACTGCGTCTTCACCAGAATGCCATTTCTTCTTCTCAAAACAATCAATAAGTGACTTCTTTGACACCACTTCAAAACCAGAAAAATAAGTATCCACCAACCTATTGGGTCCACTAAATTTACCCTCAATATGTGTGACGACCCAAAGGGTCATCGCCTGTTTTCTTATTCATTCCGTGCTTCTGAGGCCTCGAAAACCTCATTTAGGGTTGCCTCGAATTTCGTGCGCAGTCCAGGCGCGTAGCCGGAAAGCTTAAATATGAATTCTGTGTGAAAAATGCTAAATTTTGATATTAAAATGGTTAAAGTTGACTTTGGTCAACATTTTGGGTAAACAGACCTGGACCCGTGATTTGACGGTCCCGGAGGGTCCGTAGAAAAATATGGGACTTGGGCGTATGCCCGGAATCGAATTCCAAGATCCCAAGCCCGAGAAAAGAATTTTTGTGTGAAATTATTTTCTGGAATTAATTAAGGAAAATGGAAAGAAAATTTGATCAGAAGACTATGGTATCGGGCTCGTATTTTGGTTCCGACGCCCGGTACAAGTCTTATATGTGATGTAAGCGCTTTCTATAAAATTTGGTTGAAAACGGACGTCGTTTGACGTGTTTCGGACTCGAAATGGAAATTTGATGCTTTATGAACATTTCAAAGAAAAACATGAGTTTTGAGGCTTGATTCGATGTATATGATGTTATTTTGGCGATTTGATCGCACGGAT
>NW_017691620.1:4921-5562 GCF_001879085.1 Nicotiana attenuata | reverse complement strand
ACCATCTTTCATCCTTATTGGAAGAAAAAATGAAGAACTCTTATCTGAGGAGGAAGGGAAAAACATTATAGAAAAGAGAATAAAGAGAAAACGAATACATAAATAGAGAGATCAAAGCATTCTATCCGTAAGAAGATTACACTCGGACTGAGTACGCAAATCGAGAAAAGCTATAATAAGGTGTTTGAGGCTTCGAAACACATAATTAGGTTCTAAACATAAGATGACCTATCGGGTCATCACACATGGTGACTTTCATGGCTATATTAAATTTTGCATTTAAGACTTTTAAATCTGCAATGGTCAGAATTAAAGAGACATAAAAGTTGTTAAGTAGTTTAAATAGTGCAAGAGCTCTCATAGTTTTTTCTACCCCATATGTAGTTGTCAAATGTGACAGAAAGAAAATTAAAACAAAGCATTCAATAAAACCAAAATCCTCTCTGAAATCTAGAGGACAGTGATATTTCAACGGTTCTATTAATCTAACGTACTTATTCTTTTTTTAGTTTTTATTACCTTACTAAAGTTTTTACTAATAGTAACTTCTTTTAGTTAGTAAATACTTAAATAAAGTATCGTACCTCGTACTACAAAACCAAAAAAAATTAAAAAAAAATAAAAAAATAACGACAAACAGT
>NW_017691620.1:0-1245 GCF_001879085.1 Nicotiana attenuata | reverse complement strand
TTCTTCCCCAAATCATAGGTAAATGATTCTTAACTCATTTCTTTCAATCTATTACATTTTTTTACAAGATTTCATCCTAGAATCTAGGGTTTTTCATAGTGGAATTGGGTGTTTTTGGATAGAACTTAGGAATTTCAAAATTTGGGAATTTACACCTCAAATTGAGGTCAGATTCCAAAATCAATTGTATATCTGGGCTCGGGGGTGAATGGGTAATCGAGTTTTGAATTGAACTTCGGGTTTTGACCAAGTGGGCCCGGGGTCTGGTTTTGACTTTTTGGGGAAAATGTTGGGAAACTTATAATTATGCATTGGAAGCGATTTCTTTAGCGATAATTGATGTTATTGAGTTAATTATGACTAGATACGAGTGGATTGGAGGCGGCAATTAGAGGAAAAGCGGTAATTTAGCTTTGAGTTGGCCGTTGGATTGAGGTAAGTGTTGTGTCTAACTTTGACGCGAGGGATTAGGGATCCCCGACTTAATTGCTACGTGAAAATCCATGTGTATGGCGTATAGGTGAGGTGACGAGTACCTATGGGCCGCCAATTATCTGTTTAGCCTGTTCCTCTCCCCGTTCCTACTATATTGTCTTCTTGTTTTAACTGCAACATGCTTATTGGTGCTTCCATGTCTAATTGCTTCTTGTTAAATATTTTTTTCTTTACTGAAGGTATTAATTGTTCCGTAGTTTCATCGTATTACGTTATTGGGTTAAGTTGGTTTATTGGTGCTTCATGGTACATTTTGGTTGGTCTTGCTGTGTAGTATTAATTGATGAAGTTTCATAATTGTATAGATTTCCATTTGTGTTGGTTTCAGGAATAAATGTTGTGGAGGGTTTGAGCTAAATTGTGAAATACTTATTCTTATTGTGTGATTGGTACTGATATGGTGGGATCGGGTAGCACGCTGCAACAGGAGAAATAAGAGTGGTATATTAAGGAGGAATAAGGGTGAAATGTGATTGTCTAGTGGGATCGGGCTGCGTGTCGCAACAGGAGCAATAAGGGTGGACATGTGGGATCGGGTTGCATGCCGCAACAGGAGGAATAAGGGTGATATATTGAGGAGCAATAAGGGTGGACTGGTGAGATCGGGTTGCACGCCGCAACAGGAGTAATATGGGCGAATGTTCATATTGTTACTGATCATATGGTGGGATTGGGATGCGCGCCGCATCATTTTGTTGTTTATGTATTCTTCTTCTGCGTGTGTATTCTACGTCGTAGTTATTACTACTC
>NW_017691619.1:4787-5562 GCF_001879085.1 Nicotiana attenuata | reverse complement strand
CAAGGGAGTATTCAGTCATCGATTATCTAAACAAGACTCCTGCTCAAATATCTATCCTGTCGCTGCTACAAAATTCAGAAGCACACAGGAACGCTCTAATGAAAGTATTGAACGAAGCATATGTGCCCAATAACATCACAAGCAGAGAAATGGCTAACATGGTGAGACAGGTATTGGAAAGTCACAAAATTACTTTCCACGAGGATGAGTTGCCGCCTGAGGGTTTGAATCACAATAGGGCACTGCATATCACAGTGCAATGCGAAGACTACTTCATTACCAGGGTCTTGATTGATGGAGGATCCAGTCTGAATATTTGCCCATTAACAACACTGAAGAGGTTGGGCAAAGGCCTATACGAGATACGAGAAGGGACCATGAACGTTAAAGCATTTGATGGGTCTTAGAGGGCTACCATCGGGAAAATTAATCTCTGTCTGCAAATGGGGCCTAGCCTCATTAATGACCATACCTTCAGCAAGGAGGTCATGCACAATAACTTGTAATTCTTGGACTTGAGTTATGACCGACCTAGTGTCAATCATCTTGAAATCCAAAAACCTTGCAGCCACGAACTTCTTAAGTCCGGCATCCTTAGTCTTGTACTTTTTCTCAAGCGCATTCCATAACGCTTTTGATGTTTCCATGACACTATAGACATTGTACAGGCTATCTTCCAACAACTCAAGATGTAGTTTTTGCTACAGAAATCAGAATGTTTCCATGCTTCAGTTACAACACATCGTTCGTCATCTGGAGTGTTTTCAGTCCGAGG
>NW_017691619.1:0-2922 GCF_001879085.1 Nicotiana attenuata | reverse complement strand
TAGGGCTCAATATGGCCATCGACATGAATATTCAGGAGCTGCTGGTAATCGGTGATTCAGATTTGCTTGTGCACCAGGTACAAGGAGAAAGTGCCACCAAGAATTCCAAGATACTGCCATATCTGCACCATGTGCAGGAATTGAGAAAGAGGTTCACGAAGATAGAGTTTCGGCATGTTCTTCAGAACGAGTTTGCCGGTGCATTGGCCACTTTGTCATCCATGATATAGCATCCCGACAAGAACTTCATCGATCCCATCCCAGTAAGGATCCACAGCCAACCGACGTATTGTGCCCATGTTGAAGAAGAAACAGACGGGAAGCCTTGGTTTCACGATATCAAAGAATATTTGGCAAAGGGAGAATACTCGGAGCATGCAAATCATTCTAAAAAATGTACGCTTCGGAGGTTGTCCAACAATTTCTTCCACAGCGGAGGAACCTTGTACAGAACAACTCCTGATTTGGGATTTCCGAGGTGTGTCGATGCAAAGGAAGCTTCTAAGCTACTTGAGGAGATACATGCTGGGACCTGCGGCCTGCATATGAATGGTTTTGTCTTGGCCAAGAAGATACTTAGGGCCGGTTATTTCTGGATGACCCTAGAGACAGATTGCATCCAATATGTCCAAAAATGCTATCAATGTCAAGTACATGCCGATATGATAAAAGTGCCGCCAAATGAGCTCAATGAAACAAGCTCGCCTTGGCTATTCATCGCCTGGGGAATGGATGTCATTGGTCCAATCCAACCCACCGCCTCAAATGGGCATCAGTTCATCTTGGTAGCTATTGATTACTTCACCAAATGGGTCGAAGTAGCATCTTACAAGGAAGTAACTAAGAAAGTCGTAGCAAATTTTGTCCGATACCGGATTGTTTGCCGGTTTAGAGTTCCAGAATCAATCATCACTGACAATGCCTCCAA
Organism: Nicotiana attenuata; assembly: GCF_001879085.1. Taxonomy (NCBI): domain Eukaryota; kingdom Viridiplantae; phylum Streptophyta; class Magnoliopsida; order Solanales; family Solanaceae; genus Nicotiana; species Nicotiana attenuata. Next base: position 1,994 of record NW_017691619.1, on the reverse strand, counting down.
TCTCAACAGTGATCTGATGAAGACCATGTGTGAGACTTTCAAAATCAAGCAAAAGAATTCCATAGCCTATAGACCACAGATGAACGGAGCTGTAGAAGTCGCTAACAAGAATATCAAGAAGATACTGAGAAAGATGGTAGAAAATCACAAGCAATGGCACGAGAAGCAAGAAGCTGCCATTCGCTTTGTTGGGATACCGTACCACAGTCCGCACATCAACCGGGGCAACTCCCTACTTACTGGTTTATGGTACTGAAGCTGTTATTCCTACTGAAGTGGAGATCCCTTCCTAGAGAATCATACAAGAAGCTGAGCTCAGCGACGTAGAATGGATAAGGAGTCGTTATGAGCAGCTAGCCCTTGTAGACGAAAAAGGGATGAATGCAGTGTGTCATGGGCAACTCTATTAGAACAGAATGTCCAGAGCCTTCAACAAACGAGTCAAGTAGAGGCGGTTCACACCGGGGCAGCTGGTGTTGAAGAAGATCTTCCCGCATCAGGATGAAGCCAAAGGGAAATTCTCTCCCAACTGGCAAGGTCCTTACATGGTTCACAGAGTATTGACAGGAGGAGCCCTCATACTTGCAGAAATGGACGGAGAAGTCTGGCCAAAACCGATCAACACAGATGCAGTCAAACGATACTATGTGTAACTATTGATGTTTTCACAAAATGATATAAATTGAACTACGCTTGACCTGATTCCCGTTTAAGAGGGGATACGTAGGCAGCCCTGTGGGTTCAGTCATATCATAATAAAAGTTTCATTTCCCCCACCCCCCAGAACTAGAAATTGGGGCAGAATTTTGAGGAGGACCCTCAAAATTCCGAAACAAGTCCAGCCAACGCCATCATATGCCAGAAAGTCAGAAATCAATCAGAAGCTGGGGCAGAATTTTGAGGAGGACCCTCAAAATTCCGAAGCAATTTCAGCCGATTGCAGCATGTGCAGCAGTTAGACGTGTCCATCTAACTAGGGCAGAATTTTGAGGAGGACCCTCAAAATTCTATAGCATGAGAGGTTGCGATGTCTCGGATCATGTCACAGTCACTGGCTCATCTAACCAATCTCTAAAATAATATATTTTTATTACGTCTTTGAAACCATGCATGCTTGCTTGTAAAATGACTCTGTTTAGCTAATGCTACCCCCAATGATTTGAACAGGACCTTCGGACCAAGCGAAGCTAGCCAAGCAAATCGATGGAGTCACAAACCGACCTCCCCTTTTACAAAACTCACGATTTTTCTTTGGATGCAGGAGCAAAGAATATACATGATTCCAAGTCACAATCTTCATAACAACCGTGATGCTGAAATCTATTATCAGCTAAGAAAACTCTGCTATCACCTGCTATTTTATTTTTGCATGGGACTAAGCCCTGTCCCGAATCTTGCAAGAGACTAAGCTTTGTCTCCATCTGCATGAGGCTAAGCCATGCCTCCATATCTGCATGAGGCTAAGCCCTGCCTCCATATCTGTATGAGGTTAAGCCCTGCCTCCATATATGCATAAGGCTAAGCTTTGCCTTCCATTTGCATGGGACTAAGCCCTGTCCCGAATCCTGCATGAGGCTAAGCCCTGCCTCTATTTTGCATAAGGCTAAGCTCTGCCTTCCACTTGCATGGGACTAAGCCCTGTCCTGAATCTTGCATGAGACTAAGCTCTGTCTCCATCTACATGAGGCTAAGCCCTGCCTCCATATGTGCATGAGGCTAAGCCATGCCTCCACAGCTGCATAAGGCTAACCTCTACCTTCCATTTGCATGGGACTAAGCCATGTCCCGAATCCTGCATGAGGCTAAGCCCTGCCTTTATATCTGCATAAGGTTAAGCGTTGTCTCCACCTGCATGAGGCTAAGCCCTGCCTCCATATCTGCATAAGGCTAAGCTCTGCCTTCCATTTGCATGGGACTAAGCCCTATCCTGAATCTTGGATGAGACTAAGCTCTGTCTCCATCTGCATGAGGCTAAGCCCTGCCTCCATATCTGC
>NW_017691618.1:5230-5563 GCF_001879085.1 Nicotiana attenuata | reverse complement strand
GACATAGGGCCTCCATTCCCTAGTCGCCTTTTTTACCAACATTAGGGCTCCAATCCCTGAGTTGAGTTTTTAGACATAGGGCCTCCATTCCCTAGTCGCCTTTTTACCAATATTAGGGTTCCAATCCCTAAGTTGAGATTTTAGACATAGGGCCTCCATTCCCTTGTCGCCTTCTTTTACCAACATGAGGGCTCCAATCCCTGAGTTTAGTTTTTAGACATAGGGCCATCATTCCCTAGTCGCCTTTTTCAAACATTAGGGCTCCAATCCCTGAGTTGAGATTTTAGACATAGGGCCTCCATTCCCTAGTCGCCTTTTTTACCAACATTAGGG
>NW_017691618.1:0-261 GCF_001879085.1 Nicotiana attenuata | reverse complement strand
TCCCTAGTCGCCTTTTTACCAACATTAGGGTTCCAATCCCTGAGTTGACATTTTAGACATAGGGCCTCCATTCCCTAGTCGCCTTTTACCAACATTAGGGGTCTAATCCCTGAGTTGAGATTTTTAGACATAGGGCCTTCATTCCATAGTCGCCTTTTTTACCAACATCAGGGCTCCAATCCTTGAGTTGAGTTTTTAGACATAGGGCCTCCATTCCCTTGTCGCCTTTTTTGCCAACATTAGGGCTCCAATCCCTGAGTT
>NW_017691617.1:4869-5563 GCF_001879085.1 Nicotiana attenuata | reverse complement strand
CAACACCTTCGCTGAGCTGATAGCCTACTACGGAGGAATGTCAACCTGCTATCCTGTCTATCGGGACCTGCGGGCATGAAACGCAGCATCCCAGGCAAAAGGGACGTCAGTACGAATAAAGTACCGAGTATGTAAGGCAGGAAAGTATAAACAAGATCAGTAACGTAAAGAGAGATAGAGGAGATACAACATGTAACATCTGAGTGCCTCTGGGGGCTACTGACATGAAATGCATAATACATATATATACATAAGCTTTTTAAAAACATACGCCTCTGTGGGCATCATCATCATCATATCATACCCGGCCTCAAAGAGGACTCGGTAAAAACGTACCCGGCCATCATAAGGCTCGATAGAATCGTACCCGGCCACGTGGAGCTCGGTAAACCCAACTGATCAGTGGTTGCACAATAGGTGCCATACCCGGCCGACTATAGCGCGGCTCGGTAGAGTAAAGTAGATACATATATAATGCATGCTGGACTCATGGAGTCACGTTCTAAACCTTTTGGAGTGACATAAGGTCATTGCACCATCGATTAACATTATGGACATCATACCATCAATATGAACTTCACTAGGACTCAAGGATCATATATACTTTCTTGGAATAACTTTGTAAGGAAAGAATAACATGGACAACCTTAGTTGCTAGGAGTAGATTCATTATGAAATAGCGTATCGTTTATGT
>NW_017691617.1:0-655 GCF_001879085.1 Nicotiana attenuata | reverse complement strand
GACTAAAGTCGAATTTAGGAGTTTGAATTCTTACAACTGAGCTCTACCACAAGATCTAGAATAAGAAGAAAGAGTGACAGTCCTAAATGCCCTGTAGCCTCCTGCTTATAAGTGTGGTGCACGACACACCCATAAACAAGACTCTACTAGACACGGCTTGTAGACTCCCCAGGCCAGAACTGCTCTGATACCACTTTTGTCACGACCCAAACCGAAGGGCCGCGACGGGCACCCGGTGCCTTACTCAACCGAGTACCAACGTAACATATCTTTCTTATCATACTATCAAGGGTAAATGAGATAGAAAACATGTCATGAGATAACAAGAATAAAACATAAGGGAATACTCAACATATGATGACCGAACATGATATACAAACTTATACATGTGACATACGGGCCTATAAGGCCGACATGACCATTTGTAAACTCAAGACATAGGCCGACAAGGCCATACAAGTATCCATACACCTGACATCTGTCTACAAGCCTCTAAGAGTACATAAAATCATAAAGGTCGGGACAGGGCCACGCCATACCAATCAATACATATCCAAAGCATGCTGACCAAATAGGCAACTCCGGAGCAAGTGGAGTACACCAACACCTTCGCTGAGCTGATAGCCTACTAGGAGGAATGTCAACCTGTCTATCC
>NW_017691616.1:0-5563 GCF_001879085.1 Nicotiana attenuata | reverse complement strand
TTCGAGTGAGTCGAGTAGTGAGTTAGTCGAGCGAGGTCGAATGTGAGTTAATCGAGCGAGGTCGAATGTGAGTTATCGAGCGAGTCGAATGTAGTATCGAGCGAGGTCGAATATTAGTTAATTCGAGCGAGATAGAATATTAATTCGAGCGAGGTCGAATGTGATGTAGTTAATCCGAGCGAGATCGAATATAACCCTTTTGTTTAATAATGGCCGTATGGGTGTGAATTCGAACGAGGTCGAATGTAACCCGTAGTTACTTTGAATGGGGTCAAATGTGATGTAGTTAATCCGAGCGAGGTCGAATGTAACTTGTAGTTTATTCGAGCGAGGTCGAATATAACCCTTTTGTTTAATAAAGGTCGGGGGCCGTATGGGTGTGAATTCGAACTAGGTCGAATAAAACCCATAGTTAATTCGAACGGGGTCGAATGTAACTTGTTTAACTGATGCAAGGTCGCTTTGGCAAAAACGCAGGTGAGCTACATGCACTTATGCTTTGCCTACATACATCAGAGAGATTTACATATTTTCCGGGCTAGCAATCCAGTCCCAGTCTATATGGTCTCTTGGCGTCTTCGGATTTTTTTTCTACATGATGTTCAGTATTGATTTGTTGGAGTATTCCGCTTGCCCGTTGCCTGCTGGGCGGTACAGCGTGGAGAGTATTCTTTTGATATGCTACTTCTCGGAGAATTTGGCGACCTCTTCCTTGATGAGTTAGGGTCCGTTGTCGCAATTGATTTTTTTTTGGGGAGGCCGAAGCGGCACACATTTTTCATATGACGGCAATCGTTTCCCGTTCGCGTATCTGGGAGAATGCTCCTGCTTCTATCCCCTTAGAAAAATAGTCAGTTAAAACTAAATGAAATCGTTCGTTACCTCGATTTGATCGATCGACGAGTGGAAGGGAGTAGCCACGTTCTCTTCTCCGGTTATGCTTTTATTGGCAGCTGCCAGTTTGGCGAGGCTGTCTGCTTCGATATTCTGTGCTCGAGGGATTTGGTCGAGCTGGCACTCATCGAACTCGGGTAACAGCTTGCAGTTCCCGGCCTGGTATTTTTGTAGTTTTTGTTTTTTGATTTGGAAAGTCCCTGTGACTTGATTGACAATGAGCTGAGAGTCGCACCGTAGGACGACTAGCTTTGCTCCGTACTCGAGTGCTAGCTTTAGACCTGCAATCACGACCTCGTACTCGGCTTAATTGTTAGTCATATCTGGGAATCTTATGGACTGTCGAATTACTTCGCGTGTTGGGACCTCGAGTACGAGTCCTAGTCCCGATCCCGACGCTTTAGAGGTGCCATCGGTATACAAAACCCATGGGTCGTGTATTTTGCGGGAAGTACGGGCGGCTTCTGGCCGAGATCGACCTGCCCCTTTCGACTTCAAGCATTATTTTTGTGCTGAAATCGGTGACGAGGTTGGCGAGCACTTGCGACTTTATTGCCGTTCGCGGCTGATAGGTTATATCATGTTTGCTCAATTTTATGGCCCATTTGGCCAGCCTGCCCGACAACTCGGGTTTGTGCAAAATATTCCTTACGGGAAAGTCACGACCACCGAGATGGGGTGATACTGGAAATAAGGCCTAAGCTTTCATGAAGCTACGGCCAAAGCCGGGGCTAGCTTCTCGAGGCGTGGGTACCTCATTCCGGCGCCAACCAAAGTTCTGCTAATATAATATATGGGAGATTGCGTACCGTTGTTTTCTCGGACTAGGATTGCACTCATGGCCACGCCAGACATGGCCAGGTAGACGGGGGCACCCAGTATTTTGTCAACTCTCTCGATGCTCTCTCATTGTCCCGAAGCATTTTGTTTTTATCTTCTGTTTCTTCTTCTCTCAGAATGGACGTGAGGGTGTCATTACCTGCATTATTAACATTGTGAGTAATACTTGTTACAAGAGGGGCGTGTTGCTCGTTTGGCGTTGATGCAACGCGAACTTCTGCATCTTCTCTGCTCGGCCTTTGAGCGAGCTTATCGAGAATACTGGTCAATGTATTTGTCAACCACGCCTCGAGCAGTTTATTCACTGCTGGTGGTGCCTCTTCCGTTGCGGATGCAGAGGCCCCCTTACCGTGTGAGGTCATGATGCTTCCATAGGGAGGGGGTGAGCTGTTTCGCCGAGGGGATGCATTTGATGTTACATCCTCACCCTCCGTTTCATTGATTTCGTTGATGGTGTGGAGGAGATTAGCAGTGAGGTCGGCTATTATTTTCCTTTTTTTCCCTCCATTACCTGTCATATTAGCTTGGTGTACACAAGGAAGTGTTGTGTGTTTTGTTTTGTTATAGATCTAGAGGAAATTAAAATTTTAACTAGAAAATCCCCACAGACGGCGCCAAATTGTTTGACCAAAAAGTATGAGACCTTTTGTTAAAATAATTAAATATGAAGATAAATGGTAAATCCCAGTTAAAGATAATAACTTCTAGATCTGAAATATATTTTTGTGGATGATGTGTGACCACGTTATAATGGATTTAATGCAATACTCGTTAAATATTATGGTTACTCATGGAATGGGGACGATGATAAGCAATAAATAACAATAAATGGAACAAAAAAGTAAATAAAGGAGAAGATTTACCAAATCTTGAGTGAGGCGGATCCTCTTTTATTTGATAAAGATGAATGATAGACAGATACAAGAATCTTAAGAACCTTTTCGGATCTGATGGAGAGTGTGGAATAACAGATAATCGAATCTCTTTAGAGGGATGTGTTTCTATTTTTTTCTAGAGAGAGAGAGAGTTTGCTTTTCGAGAAGTCCTCTTCTTTGTTCCATTGTTTTATCCCCTCTTGCCTTATCTCTCATACTATTTATATGGGATATCCCAAGGAGCCCTAAACAGTACGATTAGAGAGAGTATTCAGTAGAATATTCCCTTTGAAGATTCCAAAGCAAAATTAGTCGTTACTTCTATCTGTACTGCTCGACCTCGGCCTTGTTATTGATCACTGCTCGACATCGGCCTTAATGTTGATCATTGCTCGACTTCGGCCTTGTTGTTGATCACTGCTCGATCTCGGCCTTGTTGTTGATCACTGCTGGACCTCGGCCAGCAACTCAATTCGATTCGCAGGTTACTCATGACAATTGTCTCCGCATTTTGAATTTATCTGATTTGATTTTGACCCTTTCAGTATCCACGCAAAAAAGATAGAGTTTCTTCCAATTTTTTTTACAGATTTGATCGGAAAAGAATGATCAATTTATAAAGAAAAAACTAGTTTTCTAAAAAGGAAAACGGGTGGATTTACCCTTGTACTATCGGAATTAATTCATATTTACCATTTGTTATATTTTTTTTAAAAATTTATTCTTACCGTCAGCAAAGTAATCATAAATATCTTATTTATAATGGTGCTCCACCATAATTATTCAAATCTCACTTGGTGGTGAGGTGGACACCACATGGTGGAGCATCGTTAGAAATAGGGGTATTTTTATTACTTTGCTAACGGTATAGAAATAAATTTCGAAACAAATCTGATCCTTTTTCCTTGTAAAAATACCACATGCTTAAAAATTCACGTAATTAACGCATAATTATTACTTCCCACCACATGGGGGTTTACGAATATTGTAACGAAAACTATTACTAAGCATTAATTTAGTTACAAAGTATGTATGAATGCGCCCGTGGAACAAAGCATGTCAAAAATACTCTAAAACAACAACCTACTACCACCCTTATTCATCCAACCTAAACCACCGGATATCTCCGCTCCTTCATCTTCCTCACCTTCACAACCCTTCAAAGAGAGTTCTTCCTTACCAGTTGATAATAATATGATAATTGATACGACTGCGCATGTTGTACAACCATCCAAACCTCTACCAGCTTCTTATCTCCATACCCTACTCTCACATAATACATCAACTCCCACTTCTATCTCAAATGATCCGTTTGACTCTTCTCTTGTTGTGAATGCTGAATTGGAGGTACCAACCGATCCAAATATATTCATTCCACTTTCACTCGAAGAGAAGGAAAGAATCTACAAACCATGGAACATGCAGTAATTGTAACGTTATATGGTCAGAAAATTGGACACCAATTACTGAGACAAAAACATCTATGCTTTGTGGAAACCTACTGAGAATCTACCACTTATAGATTTAGGATCTGACTTTTATTTGCTTAAGTTCCAGAAGGAGGAAAATAAGATTCACGCTATACAAGATGGACCTTGGTTTATTCTCAATCATTTCTTATCTGTTAGGCAATGGGAGCCAAGGTTCATGGCATCTGAAACAAAAATTAACTACTCTGCTATTTGGCTACGTCTGCCGGAGTTGCCAACTGAGTTTTATGATTTTCAGATATTGCAAAAATCGGGAAATAAAATTGGGAAACTATTAGCCATTGACCATTGTACTTCTTCGACAATAAGGGGACGTTATGCTAGGTTGTGTGTCCAGGTTCCCTTGGATCAACCACTATGCACTCATATTTTTATTGGCCATCATAAACAAACTATTGTATATGAAGGTCTCAATTTGTTATGTGTTAAGTGTGGTAGAATGGGACATAATCAATCTATTTGTTCTTACGTCACTAATCCTACTCCAACTGAGATCTCTTCTACAAACCACTCCATACATTCTAACCCTATTAATACAGATGCATCAAGTACTGATGAATGGAAAATTGTTAAGTTTCCTACTAACTCAACTAGGAAATCTAACAACTTCAAAGGTAATCCACGCAGATCAGGTATGCCTATGGATAAGACTAATACTCCTAATAATCTTCCTTTCAATAAATTGTCTATTAATAATGTTAATTACTCTTCTAACTCACACATAAAGAGAATGGCATCTGGTGAAGCTATTCCTGCTAATGATATTAATCCTTTTAATCCACTATATATTGCGGACAACACAAACGATAATTCCCTTAATCTGGAGTTAGGCAATTCCTCATTCCAACAAAATACCACTCAATCACACCTCAACCTACCTATCACCTCAGTCCAATCACAATTGGTCCAACCTCCACCTCAGCTATCACCATGCATGCATTGAGACACGACCAACTCTCTCACATGCAAGACCTAATCTCTCCCTCACAACCTATTCGGTCAATATCACTTAATGANGTTAGTTAATTCGAGCGAGGTCGAACGTTAGTTAATTCGAGCGAGGTCGAACGTTAGTTAATTCGTGCGAGGTCAAATGTGAGTTAATTCGAGCGATGTCGAACGTGAGTTAATTCGAGCGATGTTGAACGTGAGTTAATTCGAGCGATGTCGAACGTGAGTTAATTCGAGCGAGGTCGAATGTGAGTTAGTTCGAGCGAGGTAGAATGTTAGTTAATTCGAGCGAGGTCGAATGTGAGTTAATTCGAGCGAGGTCGAATGTTAGTTAATACGAGTGAGGTCGAATGTGAAATAGTTCGAGCGAGGTCGAATGTGAGTTAGTTCGAGCGAGGTCGAATGTGAGTTAGTTCGAGTGAGGTCGAATGTGAGTTAGTTCGAGCGAGGTCGAATGTGAGTTAATTCGAGCGAGGTCGAATGTGAGTTAATTCGAGCGAGGTCGAATGTTAG
>NW_017691615.1:5238-5563 GCF_001879085.1 Nicotiana attenuata | reverse complement strand
TCTCCAGGCGGGCTCCTAATTGCTAAAAACTTAAAATAAATGCCTCTGTTCTCCAGGCGGGCTCCTGATTGCTAAAAACATGAAAAAAATGCCTCTGTTCTCCAGGCGGGCTCCTTATTGCTAAAACTTGAAATAAATGTCTCTGTTCTCCAGGCGGGCTCCTGATTGCTAAAAACATGAAAATAAATGCCATTGTTCTCCAGGCGGGCTCCTGATTGCTAAGACCTGAAATAAATGCCTCTGTTCTCCAGGCGGGCTCCTGATTGCTATTACTTGAAATAAATGTCTCTGTTCTCCAGGCGAGCTCCTGATTGCTAAAACTTGA
>NW_017691615.1:0-279 GCF_001879085.1 Nicotiana attenuata | reverse complement strand
TGAAATAAATGCCTCTGTTCTCCAGGCGGGCTCCTGACTGCTAAGACTTGAAATAAATGCCTCTGTTCTCCAGGCGGGCTCCTGACTGCTAAGACTTGAAATATATGCCTCTGTTCTCCATGCGGGCTCCTGATTTCTAAAAACTTGAAATAGATGCCTCTATTCTCCAGGCGGGCTCCTGATTGCTAAAACTTGAACTAAATGCCTCTGTTCTCCAGGCGGGTTCCTGATTGCTAAAACTTGAAATAAATGCCTCTGTTCTCCAGGCGGACTCCTGAT
>NW_017691614.1:5183-5563 GCF_001879085.1 Nicotiana attenuata | reverse complement strand
GATTGCCAAAACATGAACTCTATTCCTTTGTTCTCCAGGTGGGCGGCTGACTGCCAAAACTTGAACTGTACTCTATTATTCTCCAGGTGGGCGCCTGATTGCCAAAACTTGAACTGTATTCCTTTGTTCTCCCGGTAGGCGCCTGCTTGCCAAAACTTGAACTGTATTCCATTATTCTCCAGGTGGGCTCCTGATTGCCAAGACATGAACTGTATTCCTTTGTTCTCCAGGTGGGCGTCTTACTGCCAAAACTTTAACTATATTCCCTTGTTCTCCAGGTAGGCGCCTGATTGCCAAAACTTGAACTGTATTCCCTTGTTCTCCAGGTGGGCTCCTGATTGCCAAAACTTGAACTGTATTCCCTTGTTCTCCAGGTGGGC
>NW_017691614.1:0-211 GCF_001879085.1 Nicotiana attenuata | reverse complement strand
CTTGAAATGTCCTATTCCTTGTTTTCCAGGTAGGCGCCTGATTGCCGAAACTTGAACTGTATTCCCTTGTTCACCAGTTGGGCGCCTGATTACCAAAACTTGAACTGTATTTCCTTGTTCTCCAGTTGGGCATCTGATTGCCAAAACTTGAACAGTATTCCCTTGTTCTCAAGGCGGGCGCCTGATTGCCAAAACATGAACTCTATTCCTT
>NW_017691613.1:4467-5563 GCF_001879085.1 Nicotiana attenuata | reverse complement strand
GTGCTAAGGCATTTAAATCTTTGCAAACATAAACAATAAAGCAAAGGAAAAAATTCAGAAATTTCTGAAAAAAGCCTAAGTGGCCTAGTTTTCGCCAGGGGCCGCCTCGTCACCTTCGGGGTCTCCTCCGCCCTTGGACCTACTCAAGCCCTTGGAGTCATTATCATCCTCGGGATAAGACAACTTTTGGCCTCGGCTTCGAGCTCCTTGGCACTTCCAATCTCGGCCGATAAGTCGAAACCCCGAGAACGAACATGGTCTCAGAGAACAAAGGGGACTCGGAGATGTCTATCACACCGAGTACATCCTTCAGGGCATTGTCCACTGCCCAGGAAGCCCCGACCAAGGCTCCCTCGTCGGCCTCCCTAACTTGAGGCAAAATATTTAAATGTAGTGCATCCCAAAAGCACTAATGTTGACTAACATATATATGCCGGTTAAATAGTTTTACCATGGTGATTGGACTTGATTTGGTCCGAGACCTCACTCCGAATCAAAACAGTGTGAGGATAGTAGTAGAATACCCCTGAGGGTAACAGTACGGCACAAGGCCCCAAACATGGCATTCAGCCCAAGTTAATAGAATCATTTCGAAAACACATAAGGATCATATAGAGTTTTTGATTAATTTGTATTAATCCGTTATATACATATAATATAAGTGAATATTATATAATCAATATAATTGTGATTACACATATGTTTTTATAGTTGAATAAAAAAATAGCCTTGGTACTAACTACATATTCACAATAACCTCGGGTTAATATACACATTATATTAATATAAGTATATAATGGTTAAGTTTTATCGGGTTGCAAGAATCTGGATACAAATTATCCAATACAGGTGAGGTCGGAGTGTTAATGATGAAACTGTCCCCTCTGTTGATCCCTTCAACAGTACTTTATGACGGGAGAGCTAACCTGACATGCCATGTTATAAATACTTGACCTTGTGATCGAACAAGTTCCATTCAAAAATAATGTAAACCTTTTGTTTCTGCGAACGTATTGGAAATGTTTGTAGACACTAACACCTGAAAGTTCCTTTTCTTGATGTTATTAGAGTTACATTCTTCTAACTTGCATTTCAT
>NW_017691613.1:0-1157 GCF_001879085.1 Nicotiana attenuata | reverse complement strand
ACGAACTTCAATCTTATGGAAACATCCTATACATGGATAGAAGATTTTCCAAATTGTATTACAATGGCATATCACGAGAGGTACCCATATACGCTTTTGGATTGACAATTGGATTGCTCCAAATATAAATATTAGAAGCCTTATCCATCGGCCCTTAAATCATAAGAATCTCAATCTATCAGTAGCTAATGTGCTCCAACTCAATACCTGCCCAGTATCCATTCTATCATTCGAATTACCTCAAAATATAACTCACAAAATTAATAATACTGATATTTCTGCATATGGGACAAACCATGATCATATAATCTGGAGTCTAACTCCCACGGGCAACTTCTCCGTAAACTCTTGCTATAAAGCTATCACTAAGTCAACACACAATGCAAGCAAAGTACAAGTCTCACTACTACAAATCAAAGAATTTACAGGCTTTAGACCAAGAAAAAGAAATTGACCTACACATGGCATGGTAAAGATAATTAAATAAACCTTTCTAACATTTAAAGTGTAAAAATATAGTTCAAATGTGTAACACAGCAGGTCCCATTAATTTTGAGTTCCTGACTGATTGAAAAGTATTTCACTGGCCAGAAATGGTCATTGTGCAAGCCCCAAAATGCAAACCACAACACTCAAAAGTGGTGAAGAATTTAAAAATTAACCATTAAACAATATAACCAAGGACAAATATGAAGTTCGATCCCAGACATGGACATTGTGGTAAAGGTTCCTTAAATCAAATGACCGCGACCATGTTGCTAGGTGGTGACCTATTTGGAGGAACCAAGCGGATATCCTTTTTCTAATTATGAAAAGGTACAATCTTTTTTTATAAGTGAAAAGATATTGTAATCTAAAGTTGATAGGATATCTCACCTTAAAATTTCGATGACTTATTTACTAATTTAGGCACCAGCATAGGACAATTGTTTTTGAAAGTATCTCCTGAAATGGAAAAAAACTTCTGTGCCAACTTCTTGAAATGTCCTTTTAGATTTTCCGAAAACGTGATTGTATAATGCATGGACATTTCAAAATATCCTTTTAGCTGCTTTAAAAACATAAAACTGGGGGAAAAAAATCCTTTGAAATTACGCTAAAATCCCACTGAATTATCAGAAGAGAACTTCAAGGACCAAAAAGTATTTAATCTAAAG
>NW_017691612.1:4754-5563 GCF_001879085.1 Nicotiana attenuata | reverse complement strand
CTCGGTAGTAAACCCCGTAGCCCACGGTATACCTTTTCGGCTGGCGCACTCGAACGAATAGGGATCTGTTCCAGCTCTCGACTGTTGATTTGGTGGCATCGGACTCATCCGGAGCCACGAAAGACCGGGGAAGAAAGAGGTCTTCCCCGAAGGTAGATTCTGGTTCAGCCTCTTTTACCGGAGGCTTACACTTTGACTGCTATTTTGCCTTGGACACCTCATCTACTGCAAACATCTCTCTTGCGGCGCATTGCTCCCCGTACACAATGATGACCCCCTCGGCAGATGGGAATTTCAGCATTTGGTGTAGCGTGGACGGTACGGCCCCGATGTCGTGTATCCAAGGTCTTGCGAGCAGGGCGTTGTACCTCATATCGCCCTTGATAACACAGAACTTGGTCGCTTTTGTAACTCCGCCCACGTCGATCATCAGAGTTATTTCCCCTCGTGTTGTCTCCGTAGCCATATTAAATCCATTCAATACTCTTACCTCAGAAATTATCTGCCCTGTCAGTCCCAACTGTTCGACGACCCACGACCGAATTATGTTAGCCGAGCTTCCGGGATCGACCAAGACACGCTTGACTTTAGTGTCTCGGACCATCATGGATATTACCAAAGCGTCGTTATGGGGTTGTGCTGGTCCATCGATTTCCTCGTTGCTAAAATATAGTGTTCCCTCTGGTGCATAATCCCTGATCCGCTTCTCCCTTGTGATCGATATCTTGGTACGTTTCAGTATTGGTACTTGAGGTGCGTCTTCCCCTCCAATTATCATGTTTATGGTGTGCCGGGGTTCCTTCCTATCG
>NW_017691612.1:0-848 GCF_001879085.1 Nicotiana attenuata | reverse complement strand
AGGAACTTTCCGGATCCGACCCCGAACGCGCATTTCTCCGGGTTCAGCTTCATGTTATATTGCTTTAATATAGCAAAAGTTTCCTGCAAATGGCTAAGATGTTCCTCTGCGCGCAGGGATTTAACTAACATATCATCAATATAAACTTCCATGGTTTTGCCTAATTGATTCTCGAACATCTTGTTAACTAGGCGTTGGTAGGTGGCCCCGGCGTTCTTTAACCCGAAGGGCATCACGTTATAGCAGTAAGTGCCATACTTAGTGATGAAGGACGTTTTTTCCTGATCGTCCTTATCCATCCGGATCTGATTATATCCGGAATAGGCGTCGAGAAAACTTAGCGTCTCGTGGCCGGCCGTGGCATCGATCATTCGATCGATGTTAGGCAAAGGGAAGGAATCCTTGGGGCAAGCTTTATTTAGATCTTTATAATCTATACACATTCTTAATTTATTACCCTTTTTGGGTACTACAACTACGTTGGCTAACCATTCGGGGTATTTAACTTCCCGGATGGACCCTATGTTTAATAGCTTAGTTACCTCCTCATGGATGAAAGCCTGCTTGACCTCGGATTGGGGCCTTCTCTTTTGTTTGACTGGCCGGAATTTTGGGTCTGTGCTCAACTTGTGAGTCGTGACCTCCGGGGGTATGCCTGTCATATCCAAATGGGACCAAGCAAACACATCTTCGTTAGCAGTAAGAAAAGAAAGCAAACTTTTTCCTGAGCTCGGTAGTTAAACCCGAGCCCAGGTATACCTTTCGGTCTGGCGCACTCGAACGAATAGGGATCTGTTCCAGCTCTCGACTGTTGATTTGGTGGCATCGGACTCATCCGGAGCCACGAA
>NW_017691611.1:4903-5563 GCF_001879085.1 Nicotiana attenuata | reverse complement strand
GATGCGAGTGATTTAGTAAAGAGATATGATCAATGCCAACGAGCGGGCGGGATTTCCAAGAAAGACGGGATGCCTCTAAACACAATTCTGGAAGTTGATATCTTTGATGTATGGGGTATCGATTTTATGGGCCCTTTTGTTAGCTCGTGTGGGAACACTTATATTCTTGTAGCGGTTGATTATGTGTCAAAATGGGTTGAGGCCGTGGCCTTGCCCGACAATGAAGCTAGGAGTGTGGTGTCATTTCTAAAGAAGAGCATTTTCACAAGGTTTGGTACACCCCGGGTAATCATTAGTGATGGAGGATCGCATTTTTGTAATAGAGCTTTTGATACCTTGCTATCCAAGTATGGTGTCAACCACAAAGTCTCTACACCTTATCATCCTCAAGCAAGTGGCTAGGTTGAAGTGTCTAACAGGGAGATCAAGAGTATTTTGTCCAAGACCGTAAATGCCAATAGGACCGATTGGTCTAAAAAGTTGGATGATGCTCTATGGGCTTACCGGACCGCTTACAAGACCCCAATTGGTATGTCACCGTATCGGTTGGTGTTTGGGAAAGCATGCCACCTACCAGTGGAATTGGAGCATAAGGCCATGTGGGCCTTGAGGAAGCTTAATCTTGAGTGGGATGTCGCGGCCAATTTTCGTGTTGAACAA
>NW_017691611.1:0-804 GCF_001879085.1 Nicotiana attenuata | reverse complement strand
ATTGTGTGCTCAATCGTGTCTAAGGTTGTTGTGGGCCCCCGACTCTATATCTTTAGCAATCCTTGAGTTTGCGTGATGAGAAATCGAATTGTGAGTCCAAGTCCCTAGCCAATGGTCTAGAACTTGCCCTGAATGTCTGTTGAGGCGAAATTTTGAGTGAAATTCGACTTGAGAAGTGATTATAGGCTTTCCTTGATCCAAATGATAGTTGAACAATTTCATAGCCTACAAATGATATAATCTCTAGCTAACCATTTTGAGCCTTAAACCTTTTCTTCAAGAACCAATGCTACAAGCCTATACCCGTTCTAAATTATACCCTCTCTTGGCACCCGATCTTTCCTTGAGCAATGGAAAAAGTCTAAGTTTCGGGGGGGAGAGACGAGAAAGGGAACAAAGTGGTAAAAGGTACAAAAGCAAAGAAAAGGAAGGCAATGAAAAAGAAAAGAAAAGAAAAAGACAAAAAGAAAGCCCAATGTGAAAATGATCTCAAAGGGATTCAAGAAAAGCAAAGAAAGAAAGGCGTGGAAAGTTGAAAAGGGAGAAATGGTTTGAAACACAAAAGAAAGAGTGACAATGTGTCTCTCTAACCCCTTAGAAAGAAGTGAATGACTCAAAGAGTCAAGAGAATTGTGCCAAATGAATCAAAAAAAAAGTGTATAAGGGAAGATTGAACCCACTTGAACAAAAACATGTCCTACCCTTACCCGATATAGCCTTCACATTGACTCCACAAAAGCCCTATATGATCTTGAGTTGAGTGACGCTTGCATTAGTGGATACTTACATGAGGGTCAAGCATAT
>NW_017691610.1:5298-5564 GCF_001879085.1 Nicotiana attenuata | reverse complement strand
CCCTGAGTTGAGCCTTTTTAGACATAGGGCCTCCATTCCCTATCCGCCTTTTGCTAACACTAGGGCTCTAATCCCTGAGTTATGCCTTTTTAGACATAGGGCCTCCATTCCCTAGTCGTTTTGCCAACATTAAGGATCCAATCCTTGAGTTGCCTTTTTAGACAAAGGGCCTGCATTCCCTAGTCGCCTTTGGCCAACATTAGGGCTCCAATCCCCGAGTTGAGCCTTTTTAGACATAGGGCCTCCATTCCCTAGTCGCCTTTTGC
>NW_017691610.1:0-316 GCF_001879085.1 Nicotiana attenuata | reverse complement strand
ATAGGGCCTCCATTCCCTAGTCGCCTTTTGCCAACATTAGGGCTCCAATCCCTGAGTTGTGCCTTTTTAGACATAGGGCCTCCATTCCCTAGTCGCCTTTTTTGCCAACATTAAGGATTCAATCCCTGAGTTGAGCCTTTTTAGACATAGGGCCTCCATTCCCTATCCGCCTTTTGCTAACATTAGGGCTCCAATCCCTGAGTTGTGCCTTTTTAGACATAGGGCCTGCATTCCCTAGTCGTTTTGCCAACATTAAGGATCCAATCCTTGAGTTGCCTTTTTAGACATAGGGCCTCCATTCCCTAGTCGCCTTTTG
>NW_017691609.1:4750-5564 GCF_001879085.1 Nicotiana attenuata | reverse complement strand
GAATGTCATCAGGTTATGCTGGCATCAACTAAAGAGTGATACCCTATGTTGGAAAGTCATCATGTTATGCTGGAATCAAATAGGGAGTTAGACTCTATATTGGAAAGTCATCAGGATATGCTCGCATCAATTAGGAAGTGGGACCCTATATTGGAAGGTTATCAGGTTATGCTGGCATCAACTAGGGAGTGAGACCCTATGTTGGAAAGTCATCAGTTTATGCTGGCATCAACTAGGGAGTGTGACCGTATGTTGGAAAGTCATCGGGTTATGCTGGCATCAACTAGGGAGTGGGACCCTATATTGGAAAGTTATCAGGTTTATGCTGGCATCAACTAGGGAGCGGGACCCTATGTTGGAAAGTCATTACGTTAGGCTGTCATCAAGTAGGAAAGTCATCAGGTTATGTTGGAATCAAATAGGGAGTTAGTCTCAATGTTGGAAAGTCATCAGGATATGCTGACATCAATTAAAAGTGGGACCCTATATTGGAAAGTCATCAGGTTATGCTGGCATCAACTAGGGAGTGAGAACCTATGTTGGAAAATCATCAGTTTATGCTGGAATCCACTAGGGAGTGGGACCCTATATTGGAAAGTTATCAGGTTATGCTGGTATCAACTAGGGAGTTGGACCACATGGTTGAAAGTCATTAGGTTAGGCTGGCATCAACTAGGAAGTGGGACCCTATGTTGGAAAGTCATCAGGCTATGCTGGCATCAAGTAGGGAGTGGGACCCTATGTTAGAAAGTCATCAGGTTATGCTGGCATCAACTAGGAAGTGGGACCCTATGTTGAAAAGTCAAAAGGTTAT
>NW_017691609.1:0-1528 GCF_001879085.1 Nicotiana attenuata | reverse complement strand
GTTATGCTGGCATTAAATAGGGAGTTAGACCCTATGTTGGAAAGTCATTAGGATATGGTGGCATCTATTGGGACATGGGACCCTCTATTGGAAGGTCATTTGGTCATGGTGGTATCAAGTACGGAGTGAGACCCTATGTTGGAAAGTCATCAGTTTATGCTGGCATCAACTAGGGAGTGGGACCCTATGTTGGAAAGTCATAAGGTTATGCAGGCAACAACTAGGGAGTGGGACCCTATGTTGAAAAGTCAAAAGGTTATACGGGCACCAACTAGGGAGTTATACCCTATGTTGGAATGTTATCAGGTTATGCTGGCATCAAGTAGGGAGTGGGACCCTATGTTGGAAAGTTCTCAAGTTATGCTGGCATCAACTAGGGAGTGGGACTATGTTAGAATGGCATCATGTTATGCTTGCATCAACCCGGGACTGGGACCCTATGTTGGAAAGTCATCATGTTATGCTTGCATCAACTAGGGAGTGGTGACCGTATGTTGGAAAATCTTCAGGTTATCCTAGCATCAACTAGGGAGTGGTGACCTTATGTTCGAAAATCATCAGCTTATACTAGCATTAACTAGGGAGTGGCACCCCATGTTGGAAAATCGTCAGGTTATGCTGGCATCAACTAGGGAGTGGGACCCTATATTGGAAAGTCAACACAATATGCTGGCATCAACTAGGGAGTGGAACCCTATATTTGAAGTTCTTCAGGTTACGCTGGCGTCAACTAGGAAGTGATACCCTATGTTGGAAAGTCATCAGGTTATGCTGGCATTAACTAGGAAGTGGGACACTATGTTGGAAAGTCATCAGGTTATGCTGGAATCAAATAGGGAGTTAGACTCATGTTGGAAAGTCATCAGGATATGCTGACATCAATTAGGAAGTGGGACCCTATATTGGAAAGTCATTAGGTTATGCTGGCATCAACTAGGGAGTGAGAACCTATGTTGGAAAGTCATCAGTTATTGCTGGAATCCACTAGGGAGTGTGACCCTATGTTGGAAAGTCATCAGGTTATGCTGGCATCAACTAGGGAGTGGGACCATATGTTGATAAGTTATAGTGTTATGCGGGCACCAACTAGGGAGTGGGACCCTGTGTTGGAAAGTTATCAGGTTATGCTGGTATCAACTAGGGAGTGGGACCATATGTTAGAAAGTCATTAGGTTAGCCTGACATCAACTAGGAAGTGGGACCCTATGTTGGAAAGTCATCAGGCTATGCTGGCATCAAGTAGGGTGTGGGACCCTATGTTGTAAAGTCATCAGGTTATGCTGGCATCAACTAGGAAGTGGGACCCTATGTTGAAAAGTCAAAAGGTTATGCGGGCACCAATTAGGGAGTTAAACCCTATGTTGGAATGTTATCAGGTTATGCTGGCATCAACTGGGGAGTGGGAACCTATGTTAGAAAGTCTTCAGGATATGCTGGCATCAACTAGGTAGTCGAACCCTATATTGGAAGGTCATCAGGTTATGCTGGCATCAACTAAAGAGTGATACCCTATGTTGGAAAGTCATCA
>NW_017691608.1:5289-5564 GCF_001879085.1 Nicotiana attenuata | reverse complement strand
GGATCGTATATTGGAAAAGTCATCAGGTTATGCTGGTATCAACTAGGGAGTGGGACCCTAAGTTGGAAAAGCCATCATGTTATGCTGGCATCAACTATGGAGTGGGACACTATGTTGGAAAAGTCATCAGTTTATGCTGGCATCAACTAGAGAGTGGGACCCTATGTTGGAAAAGTAATCAGGTTATGCTGGCATCAACTAAGGAGTGGGACCCTATGTTGGAAAAGCATACTAGGGAGTGGAGACCCTATGTTATGTCTAAAATAACTTCAACT
>NW_017691608.1:0-294 GCF_001879085.1 Nicotiana attenuata | reverse complement strand
GCTATATTGGAAAAGTCATCAGGTTATGCTGGCATCAACTAGGGAGAAGGACCCTATGTTGGAAAGTCATCACGTTATGCTGGCATCAACTAGAAAGTGGGACCTTATGTTGGAAAAGTCATGAGGTTATGTTGGCATCACTATGGAGTGGGACACTATGTTGGAAAAGTCATCACGTTATTCTGGTATCAATTAGGGAGTGGGGCCCTATGTTTGAAATATCATCAAGTTATGCTGGTCATCGAACTAGGGACGTGGGACCCTAGTATTGGAAAAGTCAGTCAGGTTATAGGC
>NW_017691607.1:5173-5564 GCF_001879085.1 Nicotiana attenuata | reverse complement strand
AATGTTGGCAAAAGACGACTAGGGAATGGAGGCCCTATGTCTAAAAAGGCACAACTCAGGGATTGGAGCCCTAATGTTGGCAAAAGGCGACTACGGAATGGAGGCCCTATCTCTAAAAGGCACAACTCAGGGATTTGAGCCCTAATGTTTGCAAAAGGAGACTAGGGTATGGAGGCCATATGTCTAAAAAAGGCACAACTCAGCGATTGGAGCCCTAACGTTTGCAAAAGGCGACTAGGGAATGGAGGCCCTATGTCTAAAAAGGCACAACTCAGGGATTGGAGCACTAATGTTGCAAAAGGCGACTAGGGAGTGGAGGCACTATGTCTAAAAAGGCACAATTCAGGGATTGGAGCCCTAATGTTGGCAAAAGGCGACTAGGGAATGGAGG
>NW_017691607.1:0-236 GCF_001879085.1 Nicotiana attenuata | reverse complement strand
AATGTTGGCAAAAGGCGACTAGGGAATGGAGGCCCTATGTCTAAAAAGGCGCAACTCAGGGATTGGAGTCCTAATGTTGGCAAAAGGCGACTAGGGAGTGGAGGCCCTATGTCTAAAAATGCAAAACTAAGGGATTGGAGCCCTAATGATGGCAAAAGGCGACTAGGGAATGGAGGCCCTATGTCTAAAAAGGCACAACTCAGGGATTGGAGCCCTAATGTTGGCAAAAGGCGACT
>NW_017691606.1:5226-5564 GCF_001879085.1 Nicotiana attenuata | reverse complement strand
AGCAAAGGCACTTAGCCTGAGTCCCAGTTCGAGCGAGGTCGAACTGTCAAACTTTGATGGAAAAGGCACTTAGCCTGAGTCCCAGTTCTAGCGAGGTCGAACTGTCGAACTTTGATGGCGAAGGCACTTAGCCTGAGTCCTAGTTCGAGCGAGGTCAAACTATCGAACTTTGATGGCGAAGGAACTTAGCCTGAGTCCCAGTTTGAGCGAGGTCGAACTGTCAAACTTTGATGGCGAAGGCACTTAGCCTTAGTCCCAGTTCGAGCGAGGTCGAACTGTCAAACTTTGATGGCGAAGGCACTTAGCCTGAGTCCCAGTTCGAGCGAGGTCGAACTGTC
>NW_017691606.1:0-238 GCF_001879085.1 Nicotiana attenuata | reverse complement strand
GCACTTAGCCTGCGTCCTAGTTCGAGCGAGGTCGAACTGTTAATCTTTAATGGCGAAGGCACTTAGCCTGAGTCCCAATTCGAGCGAGGTCGAACTGTCGAACTTTGATGGCGAAGGCACTTAGCCTGAGTCCCAGTTCGAGCGAGGTCGAACTGTACGTATACTTTGGCGAAAGGCACTTACGCCTGAGTCCCAGTTCGAGCGAGGTCGAACTGTCAAACTTTGATAGCAAAGGCAC
>NW_017691605.1:5004-5564 GCF_001879085.1 Nicotiana attenuata | reverse complement strand
AGGGAGTGGGGCCCTATGTTTGAAAAGTCATCAGGTTATGCTGGCATCAACTAGGGAGTGTGACCCTATGTTGGAAAGTCATCAAGTTGTGGTGGCATCAACTAGGGAGTGGGACGCTTTGTTGTAAAACTCATCCGATTATGCTGGCATCAACTAGGGTGTGGGACGCTATGTTGGAAAAGTCATCAGGTTATGCTGGCATCAAGTAGGGAGTGGGACCCTATTTTGGAAAAGTCATCATGTTATGTTGGCATCACTAGGGAGTGGGACACTATGTTGGAAAAGCCATCACGTTATGCTGGCATCAATTAGGGAGTGGCACCCTATGTTGGAAAGTCATCAAGTTGTGCTCGCATCAACTAGTGAGTAGGACCCTATGTTGGAAGGTCATCGGGTTATGCTGGCATCAACTAGTGAGTAGGACCCTATGTTGGAAAAGTCATCAGGTTATGTTGGCATCAACTAGGGAGTCGGACCCTATGTTGAAAAAGTCATTAGGTTATGTTGACATCGACTAGAGAGTGGGACCCTATGTTGGAAAAGTCATCAGGTTATGCTGG
>NW_017691605.1:0-387 GCF_001879085.1 Nicotiana attenuata | reverse complement strand
CTGGCATCAACTAGGGAGTGGGACCCTATGTTGGAAAGTCATCAAGTTGTGCTGGCATCAACTAGGGAGTGGGACCCTATGTTGGAAAGTCATCAGGTTATGCGGGCATCAACTAGAGAGTGGGACCCTATGTTGGAAGAGTCATCTAGTTATGCTGGCATCAACTAGGGAGTGGGACCCTATGTTGGAAAGTTCTCAGGTTATGCGGGCATCTACTAGAGAGTGGGACCCTATGTTGGAAAGTCATCAGGTTATGCGGGCACCAACTCGAGAGTGGGACCCTATGTTTGAAAAGTTATCAGGTTATGCTGGAACCAACTAAGGAGTAGGTCCCTATGTTGGAAATGTCATCAGGTTATGCTGGCATCAAATAGGGAGTGGGACGCT
>NW_017691604.1:5299-5565 GCF_001879085.1 Nicotiana attenuata | reverse complement strand
GCCTTTTGCCAACATAGGGCTCCAATCCCTAGTTGAGATTTTTAGACATACGGCCTCCATTCCCTAGTAGTCTTTTTTGCCAACATAGGGCTCCAATACCTAGTTGAGATTTTTAGACATAGGGCCTCCATTCCCTAGTCGCCTTTTTTGCCAACATAGGTCTCCAATCCCTAGCTTAGATTTTTAGACATAGGGCCTCCATTCCCTAGTCGCCTTTTTTGCCAACATAGGACTCCAATACCTAGTTGAGATTTTAGACATAGGGC
>NW_017691604.1:0-272 GCF_001879085.1 Nicotiana attenuata | reverse complement strand
TTTTAGACATAGGGCCTCCATTCCCTAGTCGCCTTTTTTGCCAACATAGGGCTCCAATACCTAGTTGAGATTTTAGACATAGGGCCTCCATTTCCCAGTCGCCTTTTGCCAACATAGGTCTCCAATCCCTAGTTGAGATTTTAGACATAGGGCCTCCATTCCCTAGTCGCCTTTTGCCATTATAGGGCTCCAATCCCTAGTTGAGATTTTTAGACATAGGGCCTCCATTCCCTAGTCGTCTTTTTTGCCAACATAGGGCTCCAATACCTAGT
>NW_017691603.1:5240-5565 GCF_001879085.1 Nicotiana attenuata | reverse complement strand
TATTTTAGACATAGGATCTGCACTCCCTAGTCGCTTTTCCAACATAGGGTCTCCATTCCCTAGTCACTTTTTCAACATAGGGTCTCCACTCCCTAGTTGATTTTATTTTAGACATAGGCTCTCCACTCCCTAGTCGCTTTTTCCAACATAGGGTCTCCAATCCCTAGTTGATTTTGTTTTAGACATAGGGTCTCCACTCCCTAGTCGCTTTTCCAACATAGGGTCTCCACTCCCTAGTTGATTTTATTTTTAACATAGGGTCTCCATTCCCCAGTCGCTTTTCTAACATAGGGTCTGCACTCCCTAGTTGATTTATTTAGACATA
>NW_017691603.1:0-330 GCF_001879085.1 Nicotiana attenuata | reverse complement strand
CATAGGGTCTCCACTCCCTAGTCGCTTTTCCAACTTAGGGTCTCCACTCCCTAGTTGAAGTTATTTTAGGCATAGGGTCTCCACTCCCTAGTCTCTTTTCCAACATAGGGTCTCCACTCCCTATTCTCTTTTCCAACATAAGGTCTCCACTCCCTAGTTGATTTTATTTTAGACATAGGTGCTCCACTCCCTAGTATATTTTCCAATATAGGGTCTTCACTCCCAAGTTGAAGTTATTTTAGACATAGGGTCTCCACTCCCTAGTCTCTTTTCCAACATAGGGTCTCCACTCCCTTGTTGATTTTATTTTAGACATAGGGTCTCCACTCC
>NW_017691602.1:5209-5565 GCF_001879085.1 Nicotiana attenuata | reverse complement strand
TGGCGAAAGGCGACTAGGGAATGGAGGCCCTATGTCTAAAAATCTCAACTAGGGATTGGAGCCCTATGCTGGCAAAAGGAGACTAGGGAATGGAGGCCCTATATCTAAAAATCTCATCTTGGGAATGGAGGCCCTATGATGGCGAAAGGCGACTAGGGAATGGAGGCCCTATGTCTAAAAATCTCTACTAGGGATTGGAGCCCCGTGCTGGCGAAAGGCGACTAGGGAATGGTGGCCCTATGTCTCGAAATCTCAACTAGGGATTGGAGCCCTATGCTGGCGAAAGGCGACTAGGGAATGGATGCCCTATGTCTAAAAATCTCAACTAGGGATTGGAGCCCTATGCTGGCAAAAGG
>NW_017691602.1:0-221 GCF_001879085.1 Nicotiana attenuata | reverse complement strand
AAAAATCTCAACTTGGGAATGGAGGCCCTATGCTGGCGAAAGGCGACTAGGAAATGGAGGCCCTATGTCTAAAAATCTCAACTAGGGATTGGAGCCATATGCTGGCGAAAGGCGACTAGGGAATGGTGGCCCTATGTCTCAAAATCTCAACTAGGTATTGGAGCCCTATGCTGGCAAAAGGCGACTAGGGAATGGAGGCCCTATGTCTAAAAATCTCAACT
>NW_017691601.1:5318-5565 GCF_001879085.1 Nicotiana attenuata | reverse complement strand
TGCCAACATTAGGGCTCCAATCCATGAGTTGTGCCTTTTTAAACATAGGGACTCCATTCCCTAGTCGCCTTTTGCCAACATTAGGGCTCCAATCCCTGAGTTATGGCTTTTAGATATACTCCCTCCATTCCCTAGTCGCCTTTTGCAAACATTAGAGCTCCAATCTCTGAGTTGTGCCTTTTAGACATAGGGCCTCCAATCCCTAGTCGCCTTTTGCCAACATTAGGGCTCCAATCCCTGAGTTGCG
>NW_017691601.1:0-324 GCF_001879085.1 Nicotiana attenuata | reverse complement strand
ATTAGGGCTCCAATCCCTGAGTTGTGCCTTTTTAGACATAGGGCCTCCATTCCCTAGTCGACTTTTTGCCAACATTATGGCTCCAATCCCTGAGTTGTGCCTTTTAGACATAGGGCCTCCATTCCCTAGTCGCCTTTTGCCAACATTAGGGCTCCAATCCCTGAGTTTTGGCTTTTTAGACATAGAGCCTCCATTCCCTAGTCGCCTTTTGCCAACATTAGGGCTCCAATCCATGAGTTGAGCCTTTTTAGCCATAGGGCCTCCATTCCCTAGTCGCCTTTTGCCAACATTAGGGCTCCAATCCCTGAGTTGAGCCTTTTTCGA
>NW_017691600.1:5247-5565 GCF_001879085.1 Nicotiana attenuata | reverse complement strand
CCTAATGTTGGTAAAAAGACGACTAGGGAATGGAGGCCCTATGTCTAAAATCTCAACTCAGGGATTGGATCCCTAATATTGGTAAAAAAAGGCGACTAGGGAATGGAGGCCCTATATCCAAAAACTCAACTTGGGGATTGGAGCGTTAATGTTGGTAAAGGCGACTAGGGAATAGAGGCCCTATCTCTAAAAACTCAACTCAGGGATTGAAGCCCTAATGTTGGTAAAAGGCGACTACGGAATGGAGGCCCTATCTCTAATAACTTAACTCAGGGATTGGCGCCCTAATGTTGGTAAGAAGGTGACTAGGGAATGGAG
>NW_017691600.1:0-988 GCF_001879085.1 Nicotiana attenuata | reverse complement strand
CTCAACTCAGGGATTGGAGCCCTAATCTCGGTAAAAAAGCCGACTAGGGAATGGAGGCCCTATGTCTAAAAACTCAACTCAGGGATTGGAACCCTAATGTTGGTAAAAAGGCGACTAGGGAATGGAGGCCCTATGTCTAAAATCTCAACTCAGGGATCGGAGCCCTAATGTTGGTAAAAAAAGGCGACTGGGGAATGGAGGCTCTATGTCCAAAAACTCAACTTAGAGATTTGAGCCTTAATGTTGGTAAAGGTGACTAGGGAATAGAGGCCCTATCTCTAAAAACTCAACTCAGGGATTGAAGCCCTAATGTTGGTAAAAGGCGACTACGAAATTGAGGTTCTATCTCTAAAAACTTAAATCGGGGATTGGTGCCCTAATGTTGGTAAGAAGGTGACTAGGGAATGGAGGCCCTATATCTAAAAACTCAACACAAGGATTGGAGCCCTAATGTTGGTAAAAAAGGCGACTAGGGAATGGAGGCCCTATGTCTAAAAACTCATCTCAGGGATTGGAGCCCTATTATTGGTAAAAGGCGACTAGGGAATGGAGGCCCTACGTCTAAAAACTCAACTTAGGGATTGGAGCCCTAATGTGTGTAAAGGCGACTAGGGAATGGAGGCCCTATGTCTAAAAACTCAACACATGGATTGGAGGCCTAATGTTGGTAAAAGGCGACTAGATAATGGAGGCCCTATGTCTAAAAATCTCGAGTCAGGGATTGCAGCCCTAATGTTGGCAAAAACGGCGACAAGGGAATGGAGGCCCTATGTCTAAAAACTCAACGCAGGGATTGGAGCCCTAATGTTGGTAAAGAAAAAGGCGACTAGGGATTGGAGGACCTATGTCTAAAAACTCAACTCAGGGATTGGAACCCTAATGCTGGTAAAAAGACGACTAGGGAATGGAGGCCCTATGTTTAAAAATCTCAAGTAGGGATTGGTGCCATATGCTGGCGAAAGGCGATTAGGGAATGGTGGCCCTATGT
>NW_017691599.1:4399-5565 GCF_001879085.1 Nicotiana attenuata | reverse complement strand
TGGAGTACTCACTTTACTCCCTGCACCTCGCGTGCAGATGCAGGTATTGGTTTTCCCGGTAGCGGGTTTGAGCTGGTTGAGGATTTTGCTATTGTAGCTGAGCAAGGTGACCGCCAGCGTTCGCAGCATCGGATTTCTTCCTTTTGATTCCAGATTTTATTCTATGTATTACAGGCTTTGTAGTTGTATCAAAAATCCTTCTAGATGCTCGTGACTTGTGACACCCTGATTTCGGGCTGAGTCGGGAGGGTTCCCTGTTTTATCACGTTTATTCCGTAATATGATTTCATTTTCTATGATTTAGACTTATTCTGCTAAGTAACTGTTAAAAGAGGCGTTGTTGTTCTGTTGGCTGGCCTTGTCTTCACGAGAGGCGCCATCACGACCGGGTTTGGGAAATTGGGTCGTGACAAGTTGGTATCAGAGCCTAGGTTACCAGGTCTCACGAGTCATGAGCAGGTTTAGTAGAGTCTCGCGGATCGGTACGGAGACGTCTGTATTTATCCTCGAGAGGCTACAGAACCTTTAGGAAAACTTCACTTCCTTGGAATTCTTATCGTGCGTACTTGATTCAGCTTGAGATATAACTCTTGAAATTCCTTCCACACGTCTATATGCGCACGTGAGCGCTCAACGTCAGATGTGCCTTGATGGCTTGTGATTCCCCGATCAAGGGGAGAGATGTAATCTCCGTGAGTTTGATGTTGGGCCAGTCTGGAGGACTTGAGGCCGGATCTTTGCCATGGCTTGAGCACCGAGGTGCTGATTGTATGAGCAAGTGTTTTGAACTTATATGCTCGGTATTGTCCCTATTAGCCGGAATGGCAGTTGGATATCCATGGGATGAGTATGTTAGTACTGCGAGATGTATCTATATGTCTTGGTAGTGACGAAGAAGTCTGCTGGATAATAGATGATCTGTTAAGTGTTCAATTCCTATTGTGATTCGATGTGTAGCCCGAATATGGGCGCGTGAAGAATATTCTCGTATCTCCTAGTTGGGGAGGGTAGTGCATTACATGTGGCGGTATGAGTTCAGACTCAGGAAGACTAATGACTGTGTAACGTATATGATGGTAGAAGGTATACTGAAGTACTACATTGAGGCGAAGCAGGTGGGTTATCTCCTGCGGAGTGTTCTTAAGTGGTATGATCCTTATGTGTAT
>NW_017691599.1:0-632 GCF_001879085.1 Nicotiana attenuata | reverse complement strand
GGCACCGTATCGTACGGCTCCGGCAGGAGTTATAGTAGTGGAAGGATCAGCTTCAGGCTTCTTGGTATTGAGTTCGTTGGCAGGCCGATGTGGCTACGTATTTGGCTTGAGTTAGCTTGGTTAGTCCCGAGTTGAATTATTGAGGGATAGGTTGATTCAGTCGTTATTGAACTTGTTGGAGATCTGGGGAGATCTATGAGTTGCTTTTTTTGTGTTGTGAGGCGTTATGATTTGTTGGATATGGGCACATGTGGTGCGGTTCTATTGAGGATTCATAGAGAAAGTCGAGCGGGAAGAGTAATTGAGTGTTGCCCAGTAAATGGAGTATTGGTTATGGCCTATCGGGTTGCGTGTCGTATGTTATTTGTTTCACCGTGGGTGCAATGAATTGCTTTGGTTTCGGACATCAAATTATGCGTGGCTGTCGATTTTGAGCATGGCGACTTGAGGTGTTTCATGTGTAACAGTGGTTGGGTAGGATCGCGCATTGTGGTGAGGCCACGCGGGGGGTATGACCCTTCAGGGTAGATTCAGGTATTCTATTTCCATGATGTGAGATCGGGGTCGTCAGCCTTGTGTTGTAATGGTACTGATGAGCTTGAGGTACATCTCTTTTGTTTGAGTCATTTGTC
>NW_017691598.1:5339-5566 GCF_001879085.1 Nicotiana attenuata | reverse complement strand
CAACAAAGTTCAACTACGGTTGAACCAAGTCAGGTTATGCGCCTTAACAAACAAATTCAACTACGGTTGAACCAAGTCGGGCTATGCGCCTCCACAAAAAAAAAAGTTCAACTACGGTTGAACCGGAACTCAGGCTACGCGCCTTCGCCAACAAGTTCAACTACGGTTGAACCGGGACTCAGGCTACGCACCTTCGCCAACAAGTTCAACTACGGTTGAACCAAGTC
>NW_017691598.1:0-341 GCF_001879085.1 Nicotiana attenuata | reverse complement strand
CCTTTCCTAAGGGAAGGTCTCTACAAGGTATACGAGCTCCGGTCAGAAACCGACACGGAGATATCTCGAGCCGAGAGTCGCCTCAAGACAGCCTATACACCCTGGTTGGGAAGACAATGGATAAGCCGCTCAAGGCCTCGAATCCAAAACGAGTTTCAGCACTCAATACCCACAATATGGGACTCAGGCCACGAGCCTTCGTCATCAAAATCGACCAAGTTCAACTACGGTTGAACCGGGGCTCAGGCTACGCGCCTTCGCCAACAAAGTTCAACTACGGTTGAACCAAGTCAGGTTATGCGCCTTAAACAAATTCAACTACGGTTGAACCAAGTCGGCGT
>NW_017691597.1:5299-5566 GCF_001879085.1 Nicotiana attenuata | reverse complement strand
GTTGCGCCTTTTTAGACATAGGGCCTCCATTCCCTAGTCGCCTTTTCCCAATATTAGGGCTCCAATCCATGAGTTGTGCCTTTTTAGATACAGGGCCTCCATTCCTTAGTCGCCTTTTGCCAACATTAGCGCTCAAATCCCCGAGTTGAGCCTTTTTAGACATAGGGCCTCCATTCCGTAGTCGCCTTTTGCTAACATTAGGGCTCCAATCCCTGAGTTGTGCCTTATTAGACATAGGGCCTCCATTCCCTAGTCGCCTTTTACCAA
>NW_017691597.1:0-357 GCF_001879085.1 Nicotiana attenuata | reverse complement strand
ACATAGGGCCTCCAATCCCTAGTCGCCTTTTGCCAACATTAGGGCTCCAATCCCTGAGTTGAGCCTTTTTAGACATAGGCTTTTGCCAACATTAGGGCTCCAATTCCTGAGTTGAGCCTTTTTAGACATAGGGCCTCCATTCCCAAGTCGCCTTTTCCCAATATTAGGGCTCCAATCCATGAGTTATGCCTTTTTAAACATAGGGCCTCCAATCCCTTGTCGCCTTTTGCCAACATTAGGGCTCCAATCCCTGAGTTGAGCGTTTTTAGACATAGGCTTTTGCCAACATTAGGGCTCCAATTCCTGAGTTGAGCCTTTTTAGAAATAGGGCCTCCATTCCCTAGTCACCTTTGCCTA
>NW_017691596.1:5132-5566 GCF_001879085.1 Nicotiana attenuata | reverse complement strand
TTCCCTTGTTTTCCAGGTGGGCGTTCCAGGTGGGCGCCTGATGCAAAAACTTGAAATGTATTCCCTTGTTTTCCAGGTGGGCGCCTGATGCAAAAATTTGAAATGTATTCCCTTATTTTCCAGGTGAGCGCCAGCAACTTAAACTTGAAATGTATTCCCTTGTTTTCCAGGTGGGCGCCTGATGCCGAAACTTGAAAGGATTTCCCTTGTTTTCCAGGTGTGCGCCTGATGCCAAAAATTGAAATGAACTCCCTTGTTTGCCTGGTGGGCGCCTGATGCCAAAACTTGTAATGAATTCCCTTGTTTTCTAGGTGGGCGCTTGATGCCAAAAATTGAAATGAATTCCCTTGTTATCCAGGTGGGCGCCTGATGCCAAAACTTGAAATGAATTCCCTTATTTTCCAGGTGGACGCCTGATGCCGAAACTTGAAATG
>NW_017691596.1:0-436 GCF_001879085.1 Nicotiana attenuata | reverse complement strand
TTATCCAGGTGGGCGCCTGATGCAAAAACTTGAAATGTATTCCCTTGTTATCCAGGTGGGCGCCTGATGCAAAAACTTGAAATGTATTCCGTTGTTTTCCAGGTGGGCGCCTGATGCAAAAACTTGAAATGTATTCCCTTGTTTTCCAGGTGGGCGTCTGATGCAAAAACATGAAATGTATTCCCTTGTTATCCAGGTGTGCGCCTGATGCCAAAACTTGAAATGTATTCCCTTGTTTTCCAGGTGGGCAGCTGATGCAAAAACTTGAAATGTGTTCCCTTGTTTTCCAGATGGGCGCCTGATGTAAAAACTTGAAATGTATTCCCTTGTTTTCCTAGTGGGCGCCTGATGCAAAAATTTGAAATGTATTCACTTATTTTCCAGATGGGCGCCAGCAACTTAAACTTGAAATGTATTCCCTTGTTTTCCAGGTGGG
>NW_017691595.1:4708-5566 GCF_001879085.1 Nicotiana attenuata | reverse complement strand
ACAAAAACCGAGGATCCCTTTACACATTCCCTATTTGATTAGATATGTGTCACAACTAACTCACGAAATTTTCCTAGTGAAAACTGGGGCAGAAAATTTCGTTTGTTTATTTTGGTATCCTAAACAGGTCAACCTCAAGACACAAGGTATGAGATGACCAATGGAATAAATCTCAATCCAGAATCAAGAAAAGAAGAAAAGAAACAAAAAGATGAACTCAAATGTGAAGCAAGCAAGGGCGCGGATTGCTCAAAATCTGATTGAAGTCACAAGCTCCGTTGACACTGTGTCGACTCAATGCTGCATGAAGAAGTAGACACCTACAACTTGCAAGCGTCAAGATTCAGATCGAAGTCCACAGCAAAATCAGCTAAGACTCAAGATCAAGCTTCAAGACAATTATAGATAGGAATCTTGTAACTCATAGTTGATAGGCCTAGCTAGCTCAGCTTTTTGATTTTCTTTTGGTGTAATAAGGAGGTCAGCAAGCAATAGCAGCAGCAACATCAGTGAGATCACAGCTCCTGGTAGTCCCAGCTACCAAACCTTCCAGAACTACACTGACCTGATTCCTTTATAGCCAAGGATATGTAGGCAACCTTTGAAGCAGGGTTCGGTCAGACGGTTTTACAATGCTTCTCATGGAGTGCCAAGCAGGCAAAAATCCCATAGTTGCTCATTTATCTTTGCCCGAAAACCCTTCGTGTCTCCGAGCAAAGAGGGGCAGCTGTGAGCACGTGATTTTTGCATCGCTTGAATTATTCCTATATATTCCCATAAAATTAGGACTTTTTCGTTAATTATTTGATTTTTAGGATTTGATTGCATAATTTTGTGTTTGTTTGCATTTTTATGTGC
>NW_017691595.1:0-299 GCF_001879085.1 Nicotiana attenuata | reverse complement strand
AACAAAAACCGAGGATCTCCCGGTACAAAACTAGTAGGAGCTTTTCTTTCCAAAATCCCGGACAAAAACCGAGGATCTCCCGGCACAAAACTGTGGAGCTTTTTCTTTCCAAATCCCGGAACAAAAACCGAGGATCTCCTGGCGCAAAAAACCGGGGAGCTTTTCTTTCCAAAATCCCGGAACAAAAACCGAGGATCCCTTTACACATTCCCTATTTGATTAGATATGTGTCACAACTAACTCACGAAATTTTCCTAGTGAAAACTGGGGCAGAAAATTTCGTTTGTTTATTTTGGTAT
>NW_017691594.1:5131-5566 GCF_001879085.1 Nicotiana attenuata | reverse complement strand
GCATGACTGGAGTCGACCTAGTGAAGTCGTCAGGTTATGCTGGCATTAACTAGGGAGTGGGACCCTATGTTGGAAAGTCATCTGGTTATGTTTGCATCAACTAGGGAATGAGACCCTGTGTTGGAAAGTTATTAGGTTATGCTGGCATGAACTAGGGAATAGGACACTATGTTGGAAAGTCATCAATTTATGCTTGCATCAACTAGGGAGTGGGACCCTATGTTGAAAAGTCATCAGGTTATGGTTGCATGAACTAGGGAGTGGTAAACCTATGTCTGAAAGTCATCAGGTTAAGCTGGCATCAACTAGGGAGTGTGACCCTATGATGGAAAGCCACAGGTTATGCTGGCATCAACTAGGGAGTGGGACCCTATGCTGGAAAGTCATCATGTTATGCTGGCATCAACTAGGGAGTGAGACCCTATGTTGGAAAGT
>NW_017691594.1:0-214 GCF_001879085.1 Nicotiana attenuata | reverse complement strand
GGAACCTATGTTGGAAGGTCATCAGATTCTGTTGGCATCAACTAGGGGGTGGAACCCTATGTTAAAAAGTCATCAGGTTATGCTGGCATCAACTAGGGAGTCGGACCCTAGGTTGGAAAGTCGTCAGGTTATGCTGGCATTAACTAGGGAGTGGGACCCTATGTTGGAAAGTCATCTGGTTATGTTTGCATCAACTAGGGAATGAGACCCTGTG
>NW_017691593.1:5200-5566 GCF_001879085.1 Nicotiana attenuata | reverse complement strand
ATAGGGTCTCCACTCCCTAGTCGCCTTTTGCCAACATAGGGTCTCCAATCCCTAGTTGAGATATTATTAAACATAGGGTCTCCACTCCCTAGTCGCCTTTTGCCAACATAGGGTCTCCTATCCCTAGTTGAGATTTATTTTAGACATAGGGTCTCCACTCCTTATTCGCATTTTGCCAACATAGGGTCTCCAATCCCTAATTGAGATATTTTTAGACATAGGGTCTCCACTCCCTAGTCGCCTTTTGCCAACATAGGGTCTCCAATCCCTAGTTGAGATATTTTTAGACATAGGGTCTCCACTCCCTAGTCGCCTTTTGCCTACATAGGGTCTCCAATCCCTAGTTGAGATATTTTTAGACATAGG
>NW_017691593.1:0-289 GCF_001879085.1 Nicotiana attenuata | reverse complement strand
TAGTCACCTTTGCAACATAGGGTCTCCAATCCTAGTTGAGTATTATTTTAGACATAGGGTCTCCGCTCCTTATTCGCCTTTTGCCAACATAGGGTCTCCAATCCCTAGTTGAGATATTTTTAGACATAGGGTCTCCAATCCCTAGTTTAGATTATTTTTAGACATAGGGTCTCCACTCCCTAGTCACCTTTTGCCAACATAGGGTCTCCAATCC
This sequence comes from Nicotiana attenuata, assembly GCF_001879085.1. Classification (NCBI taxonomy): domain Eukaryota; kingdom Viridiplantae; phylum Streptophyta; class Magnoliopsida; order Solanales; family Solanaceae; genus Nicotiana; species Nicotiana attenuata. Next base: position 75 of record NW_017691593.1, on the reverse strand, counting down.
CTAGTTGAGATTATTTTAGTACATAGGGTCTCCGACTCCTAGTCGCCTTTGCCGAACATAGGGTCTCCAATCCCT
>NW_017691592.1:5226-5566 GCF_001879085.1 Nicotiana attenuata | reverse complement strand
ATGATTTATTTGTTCGTATTTGACGTCCAGGAAAATTTTAGGCGATCCGGGTCCGGAGGCCCGGGCCACGGCGGAAGGCGTGGGCTATAGCGACACGAAAATCTGGGAATCGGGCGGAATTCTAGTTTTATGGCCGTAAAATACCAAAAAATATAAATTGGTCGTGGTGCGGCGGTGAATCTGGCTCCTTAGGCTGTATTTGACATCCCGAAAAAACATTAGGCGATCCGGGTCCGGGGGTCCGGGCCCACGGCGGAAGGCGTGGGCTATAGCACACGAAAATTTGGGAATCAGGCGGAGTTCTAGTTTTATGGCCGTAAAATACCAAAAAATATAAATT
>NW_017691592.1:0-344 GCF_001879085.1 Nicotiana attenuata | reverse complement strand
CCGGGCCCACGGCGGAAGGCGTGGGCTATAGCACACGAAATTAGGGACTCGCGCAGATTTCAGTTTATGGCCGTAAATACCAAAGATATAATTTGGTCATGGCGGGGCGGTGACTATGATTTATTTGTTCGTATTTGACGTCCAGGAAAAATTTTAGGCGATCCGGGTCCGGAGGCCCGGGCCCACGGCGGAAGGCGTGGGCTATAGCACACGAAAATTTGGGAATCGGGCGGAATTCTAGTTTTATGGCCGTAAAATACCAAAAAATATAAATTGGTCGTGGTGCGGCGGTGAATCTGGCTCCTTAGGCTGTATTTGACATCCCGAAAACGAATTAGGCGATC
>NW_017691591.1:4760-5566 GCF_001879085.1 Nicotiana attenuata | reverse complement strand
GTTCAACTACCTGTAATCAATGCGCATTCTCATCGTGCCATCCTTCTTCTTCACAAAAAGAACTGGCGCACAAAGGCTAGATATGAAAGACAACCTTTGCCAACCATACGCTGGGCCTTCAAGAAAGAAATCATCCTACTGGGGACATAATCGGTCGAACCTCGCCACTCAATTCGTGGCACACCAGGCATAGCCAAAGTCACTGTCTTGGCATGACACTCCAGAATAGCCCGACACGGAGATAACCAGTCCATGCCCAAAATAACATCAAAGTCCACCATGTATAACAACAATAGGTCCACTCGGGTCTACAGCCCCCAATAGACACAACACACCACCGGTACACACGGTCTACCATAACCGTATCGCCCACTGGTATAGAGACATGAACAAAAGAAACGAGGGACTCGCAGGGCATATCCAAATAATGGGAAAAATAAGACGACACATAAGAGAAAGTAGAACCAGGGTCAAATAACACAGAAGCATCCCTGTGGCAGACTAAGATAATAAAGCATCACCAACAACAAGTTCAGTGTACATATTCAGTATATAGTTGGTTATAGTTGGTCATACTACTGACAAACATAAAACTTGGATGAGGTAAACATTCTTCTAAATTTAATTTACTTTGATATATCCTGTTATAGCTTAATTAATTTTAGTCACAGGAAAATATTTTATTTGTTAAATTATATATCTATATTTGCAGTCAATCACTTCAGTTAAATTGTGAAATTGTAAGAATATGGATTATCAACCATCATTTCACTATTCATTGATTGCTACTAGGTATGCAATATACT
>NW_017691591.1:0-1099 GCF_001879085.1 Nicotiana attenuata | reverse complement strand
ATTGAGATCCTTCTGCTTGAACAAGTGCTGGAGGCTACGATGATCAGTATACACCTCACAAGAGACACCATACAAATAATGCCTCCAAATCTTCAACGCGTGAATAATGGAAGCCAACTCCAAATCATGAACAGGGTAGTTCTTCTCATGAGGCTTCAACTGGCGAGAAGCATAAGCAATAACTCTACCCTCCTGCATCAGAACACACCCAATACTAACTCTCGAAGCATCACAATACACGGTATAAGAACCTGAAGCTGATGGCAATACTAACACTTGAGCTGTGGTCAAGGCAGTCTTGAGCTTCTAAAAGCTCTCCTCACACTCATCAGACCACTGAAATGAAACCCCCTTCTGAGTCAACTTGGTCAAGGGCGATGCAATAGATGAAAATACCTGAACAAACCGGTGATAATAACCCGCCAAACCAAGAAAGCTACGAATCTCTGTAGCTGAGGACGGTCTGGGCCAACTCTGAACCACCTCTATCTTCTTCGGGTCAACCTGAATACCCTCGTTGGACACCACGTGCCCCAAGAAAGCCACTGAACTGAGCCAAAACTCACATTTGGAGAACTTTGCATAAAGCTTCTCCTCCCTCAATCTCTGCAACACCACTCTCAAATGCTTCACGTGCTCTTCTTGACTACGTGAGTATACCAGAATATTATCAATGAAGACTATGACAAACGAGTCGAGATACGGCCGGAATACGATGTTCATCAAATGCATGAACGCTGCTGGGGCATTTGTCAGCCCGAAAGAGATCACCAAGAACTCATAATGACCATATCGGGTCCTGAAAGCTGTCTTAAGAATATCTGAGTCCCTGATCTTCAACTGGTGATAACCTGAGCGGAGATCAATCTTGGAGAACACTCTCGCTCCTTGAAGCTGGTCGAACAAATCATCGATACGAGGAAAAGGATACTTGTTCTTAATTGTTACCTTGTTCAACTACCTGTAATCAATGCGCATTCTCATCGTGCCATCCTTCTTCTTCACAAAAAGAACTGGCGCACAAAGGCTAGATATGAAAGACAACCTTTGCCAACCATACGCTGGGCCAAGAAGAAAATCATCACTGGGGACATAATCG
>NW_017691590.1:0-5567 GCF_001879085.1 Nicotiana attenuata | reverse complement strand
AATAAATTCTGATGTTTTAATTGATTAAGTTTGACTTCGGTCAACGTTTTGGGCAAACGAACCCGGACTCGTGATTCGACAGTCCCGGAGGGTCCGTAGGAAAATATGAGACTTGGGAGTGTGCCCGGAATCAAATTCCGAGGTCCCGAGTCCGAGGAATGAATTTTTGTGTGAAATTGTTTTTTTAATAATAATGAAAGAATTGGAAAGTGTTATTTGTTTAGAAGACGGTGCTGTTGGGCTCGTATTTTGGTTCCGACGCCCGGCACGAGTCTTAAATATGAGTTAAGCAATTGCTGTGAAGTTTGGTAAGATTTGGACGTCATTTGACGTGTTTTGAGCTTGAAGTAGTAAACTTGATATTTTATGAAAATTGGAAGGAAATCCCGGGTCTTGAGGCCTAAATTAATGATTATGATGTTGTTTGGGCAATTTGATCGCACGGATGAGTCCGTAGGATGTTTTTGAGTTTATATGTATGTTCGGTTTGGAGCCCGAGGGCTCGGGTGAGTTTTGAGTAGGTCCCGGGAGGTCTTAGGCTAGAAATATCAGATGATTGCAGGTTCAGGTGTTGCAGGCCCCCAGCGTGGCCGCGGTCATTTTTGCGCGGTCCGCGCTGGAAACCGCGCGGCCGCGGTGCGTTCTTGCATAGTCCGCGTGGCTAGGTTCAGAGGGCCAGTAAAGTCTAGGACAACCAGCGCGGCCGTGCACCAAATCAGTGCGGTCCGCGCTGGGAGATTCAGAGAGTGGGTCTTGGGTCCAATCAACCAGCGTGGCCCCGCACCAAATCAGTGCGGTCCGCGCTGGGTAGGTTCAGAGGGTCATTTTTCTTCCCTTCCTCGGCGCGGCCGCGGTGCATTTTTGTGCGGTCCGCGCCAGTCTCCAGCACAGTATATAAAGTCGGGATTTTCAGTCATTTCTTCACTTTTTCAAAACCCAAAACATAAAAGGCGATTTTCCAAACGAGTCTACTTCTTCAAAACGATTGGTAAGTGATTTCTAACTGATTTTCTTTACTCCTTAACATCCTTAAACATAATTTCAACTTCAAAACAAAGATTTTAATGGGGAAATTGGGAATTTAGGGTAGAACCTAGGTTTTCTAAAATTGGGGGTTTTGGACCTCAATTCGAGGTCCGATTCCAAAATAACTTACATATTTGAGTTCATGGGGGAATGGGTAAACAGGTTTTGGTTCGAACCTCGGGTTTTGACCATGTGGGCCCGGGGGCATTTTTGACCTTTTGGGGTAAATTGATGAAAAAGCTATAATTAGTCATTGTGTTTGATTTGTCTAGCACATATTGATAATATGAAGTCCTTATTGCATAGATTTGGTTGAGTTGGAGCCTAACTAGAGAGGGAAAGCGATTGTGGAGGATTGTATTGGCCGTGGAAATTGAGGTAAGTGTTTGGTTTAACCCTAGCTTGAGGGAATAGGAGTCGAGTCTTGTTTGCTAATTGCTAAATGATCGAGTACGATGTATAGGCATGGTGACGAGTTCCTATACATTGGGGTCTAGCATGACCGTGAGTCCTTATATGTGGGTTGTTTGGATATTGTTATGCCTTCCATGTTATTTGATGGCTTCTATACGTGGTAAACACCTTGTGAAAGATGTTGTGATTGTAGAAATTCGTGGAGCATTGGCTCGGTCTGAAATACAAATGGTGAGAGCATATGAAATGAGAAATGCCTTGGAGCTTGACACGAGTGCTAATGAGAAGTAGGATACGAAAATGAAAGAAAAAAAAGAGGAATAACGATTTACTCTTGCATGGTTGTTATTGGTTGTTTGTGTACCCTTGTTGGGATTTCCTTCCAAATACTTGTTTACTCCTTTGCCTTTATTTGTGACTGTTGCTTGGGAAAGGGTGAGAGGTATACATTACGGATCGGGTTGCACACCGCAACAGTGATAATTGTAGATCGGGTTGCATGCCGCAACAGTGATAATTGTGGATCGGGTTGCACGCTGCAACATTGATAATTGTGGATCGGGTTGCACGCTGCAACAGTGATAATTGTGGATCGGGTTGCACGCCGCAACAGTGATAATTGTGGATCGGGTTGCACGCCGCAACAGTGATAATTAGGGATCGGGTTGCGCACCGCAACAGTTATTGATGCAAATGTGTTTAGTGTTGGTATTAGTTCCTTGTTCGCCTTAAATTTTAGATTGCACCTAGATTGATTACTTTGGATTTACTGTTAATATTGTTAGCTCCTCACAGCATGTTTCCCCTCCCATACTGTTATTTGCCTTGTACTTCGATTTTCTGCTGTATATTTATACTTGTACAGGTTTATGTGAGGTCCAGTCTAGCCTCGTCACTACTTCGCCGGGGTTAGGCTAGGCACTTACCAGCACATGGGGTCGGTTGTGCTGATGCTACACTCTGTGCATTTTGCACAGGTCCAGGTATTGAGCAGCAGCAGCTGCTTTAGCACGGGGGCGAACCTTCAGTCCAGAGAGACCTGTGGTAGCTTGCAGGCGTCCGCAGGCCCGGCGTCTCCCTTCTACCTTTACATTTGGCTGTCATCTCATTGTACCCGAGATAAACAGATTATGTTTCTTTTAGACTTTGTATGTAGTACTCCTTAGATGTTCGTGAGTATGTGACTCCTGTCCCGGGGTAGAGATATATGTGTTGGAACTTCTTTATTATCGATCTTTTATCTTCATTTAAGTCTTCCGCTTATGATTTAATTCATCACCTTTATTAATGCGGTTAATTGTTAAAAGGGAACAAGTGTTTAATTAAAATGGTTAATTAAGTTGGCTTGCCTAGCTCCTATTAGTAGGCGCCATCGCGACCCCCGAGGGTGGGGAATCCGGGTCGTGACAAGTTGGTATCAGAGCTCTAGGTTACATAGGTCTCACAACTCACGAACAAGCTTAGTAGAGTCCGAGGGATCGGTACGGAGACGTCTGTACTTTTCCCCAGAGGCTGCCAAGTTAGGAAAAATCTCTCCTTTGTTCTTTCTTATCGTGCGGTTTTGTTTCTCAATGCTAATTGGACTTCTACTCTGTTTCCTCGCAGAATGGCGAGAACACGCGCTTCCTCATCTTCAGACCAGCAGTCCGAGCCCCAGGCAGCTCCCACTAGGGGCAGAGGATGAGGCCGTGCTAGAGGCCGAGGTAGGGGCAGAGCTCAGCCCCGAGCAGCAGCACCAGCGGCGGAGCCCCAGGTCGGTTTTGACGAGGAGGTTCCGGCCCCAGTCCCAGCAGCGCCAGTGGGCCCAGCTCAGGTCCCAGAGGGGTTTATAGCCACCCCAGTTCTTCAGGACGCTTTGGTCAGATTGGTAGGCTTTGTGGAGAGCTTCACTAGAGCGGGTTTGCTTCCAGTAGCACCAGCCACTTCTCAGGCTGGAGGAGGAGTTCAGACTCCTGCTACACGTACTCCGGAGCAGGTAGCTCCCCAGGCTCAGGTTCCAGTGGTTCAGCCAGCTGTGGCAGCTCAGCCGGGTATTGTGACTCAGACCGGCGATGGAGCGGCTATGTCCGCAGATGCTTTGTGGAGACTGGATAGGTTCACCAAGATATTCACCACCACATTCAGCGGTGCTTCTTCAGAGGACCCCCAGGATTTCTTGTATAGCTGCCATGAGGTTCTTCGGACTATGGGTATTGTGGAGACCAATGGGGTCGACTTCGCCACTTTTTGTCTAGCAGGATCCGCCAAGACTTGGTAGAGGGATTTCTGTTTAGCCAGACCAGCGGGGTCGCCAACATTGACATGGGATCAGTTTGCAGAGTTGTTTTTGGAGAAGTTTCTCCCAATTACTCAGCGAGAGGCTCTTCGCAGGCAGTTCGAGCGTCTCCAGCAGGGCTCTATGACAGTCACCCAGTATGAGACTCGGTTTATCGATATAGCTCGCCATGCTCTTGTCATACTCCGCACTGAGAGGGAGAGGGTGAGGAGATTTATTGATGGTTTGATTCAGCCGATTCGTCTCCAGATGGCCAGGGAGACTGGTAGTGAGATCAGCTTTCAGGAGGCGGCCAATGTGGCCCGCCGAGTTGAGATGGTTCTGGCACAGGGGGTAGCCATAGAGCAGACAAGAGACCCCGTCACTCAAGTCGTTTCAGTGGTGCCTCATCTGGGGGTAGGGATTTTTATGATAGGGATCAGCCCTCTAGGCCTTTCCAGTTAGCCCTCCAGGTTTCTCAGGGTGCCCCAAGTGATCGTGGTTACCGTGGGCATTATTCTGATCAGCAGTCCCTCAGTGTACCGTCAGCTCCCATCAGCGCACCGCTGCTTCGGAGTTTCCGTGAAGGTCATTCAAGTCGCCAGCCACAACGTTCAGAGGGATGTTATGAGTGTGGTGAGTATGGTCACATCAGGAGAGCTTGCCCTAGATTGAGGGGTACTCAGTCGCAGCAGCAGGGTCCCCGTCCTATGATTCAGGCACCAGATGCTCCACAACCAGCTAGAGGTGGAGGTAGAGGCCATAGAGGTGGAGCTCAGACCGCCAGGGGCGGAGGTCAGCTAGCAGCAGATCGACCTAGGGATTCAGCTCAGGGTGGTGGGGCCCAGCCCCGTTGCTATGCACTCCAGGCTAGGCCCGAGGCAGAGGCCTCAGATGCGGTGATCACAGGTACAGTTCTGGTTTGTGATCGAGATGCTTCAGTACTATTTGATCCAGGATCTACGTATTCATATGTTTCATCTTATTTCGCACCATGCTTGGTCATGCCTAGTGATACCTTAGGTATTCCGGTATATGTGTCTACACGGGTGGGTGACTCTATCATGGTCGAACGAGTCCATCGTTCGTGTGTTGTAGTGATTGGGGGTCTTGAGACCCGTGTAGACTTGTTGTTCTTAGATATGGTTGACTTTGATATTATTCTGGGTATGGATTGGTTATCACCCTATCACGCTATCTTGGACTGCCATGCCAAGACCGTGACCTTAGCCTTACCGGGTATGCCTCGCTTAGAGTGGAGGGGGACTCCAGGTCATTCTACCCGTAGTGTCATATCGTACGTGAAGGCTCGACGTATGGTCGAGAAGGGGTGTCTGGCCTATTTGGCCTATGTTCGTGATTCCAGTGCTGAGGTCCCTCCCATAGATGCTGTGCCTATTGTCCGGGAGTTTCCCGATGTTTTTCCTTCGGACCTGCCGGGTATGTCGCCCGATAGAGATATCGATTTCTGTATTGATTTGGCTCCAGGCACCCAGCCTATTTCTATTCCGCCATATCGTATGGCCCCGCCGGAGCTGAAGGAGTTAAAGGACCAATTGCAGGATCTGTTAGATAAAGGTTTCATTAGACCTAGTGTTTCGCCATGGGGCGCGCCAGTGTTATTCGTCCAGAAGAAGGATGGGTCGGTGTAGATGTGTATAGATTACCATCAATTGAATAAGGTAACAATTAAGAATAAGTATCCACTGCACGCCGCAACAGTGATAATTGTGGATCGGGTTGCACGCCGCAACAGTGATAATTGTGGATCGGGTTGCACGCCGCAACAGTGATAATTGTGGATCGGGTTGCACGCCGCAACAGTGATAATTGTGGATCGGGTTGCACGCCGCAACAGTGATAAATGTGGATC
>NW_017691589.1:4981-5567 GCF_001879085.1 Nicotiana attenuata | reverse complement strand
TATAAGCTTGGGTAAACAGGTGTTGGTTGAGAGGTATCTGGGTGAAGTGGGGTTGAGTATGTGAGAGGTGGAGAGGACTGGTAAACGGGAGGTGGATAGGAAGGTGCGGGTGCTTGGTAATTTGGGATAGGCTGATATGTAACTGGAGGTGATGGGTAGGTGTGGTATTTTGGTGGTAACTTGGCTCCCTGTGCGATCATCACGGCACTTACATCTTTCTTCTTGGAAGCGCCACCAGTTTGTAAAGCTTTATTGGTGGCTTGCAATGCTTCAAGATTTGTTCAAATGCATCAAGCCGCATCAGACTGAGGCCAAAAGCAAGTTCGCCCCAAATTGGCAGGGGCCGTTCATCGTGGCGAGAGTGCTGTCCAATGGCACTTTGTATTTAACATACATAAAAGGCAAGTGTGTTGAAATGGCCATCAATTCCGATGTGGTCGAGAGGTAATATTTTCTTTGGTTTAATTGTATTTGTTCGTACTTGGCATGTTTTGGAGACTGAAATGACGAAGACATTTTATTTTGCTATCCAAACACTTTATCCTTTGTTACCCCTTTGAGCCTCAGTTATTTTCTTTCATACCCT
>NW_017691589.1:0-809 GCF_001879085.1 Nicotiana attenuata | reverse complement strand
CGGAATGGTATCGTTTGCCTATTGCATGCTATTACCCGTCCCAAGCTATCAGTCCCGGGGCATTAGGACTTCTAATCCTAAAAGGGGAAGAAAGGGATGGGGGCCTTTATGGAGTTTAAAGGACAAAAATTCTATTCGACATTCAAAAACAAGTAACAAGTAGGGGGAATGAACAGAAAAACAGGTAAGGCTCACATAAACCCCGTAAATCAGATAACATCTAGTTTAGCATGCTTTTACACATACTGGTTATGGTCTTTAAAAAATTAAAAATTAAGCAGCGAGCGGACTGGTTCGATACATACGTTTAGACAGGAAGTCCACATTAGGCAACTTGGATCCAATTGTCAGACCTTAAGGTATTTTAAGCGAGTGATTTAGAAAGTACTGGTTCTAGAAAAGTAGTCTAATGCCGGAAACTACAGACTGCAGTCAGTTTAGAAATAAGTTTTAAGAGAATCATGAGTATAAACCATAAAAGGAGTTCCATAGTCAGAATTACTTAAGGAAAGAGTAAACTGCAGAACTGTTTTAAAGACAATTTCAGGAAGACCAAAACTTAGTTGGAAAATGTTTAAGCCGAATTTTAGAAAGAAACCATTTCGGAAGAGGTGCTGATTTGAAAAACTCAAATGTATACTGATTCAAAAGAGTTTTCGTTAAAAGATTGAGGCTGAAAACATTAATACATTAGAGACCAGTTAACAGATTGTTATTGCTTAAGAAGAATCGGACGAACTTGATGCGGAATCCTATGATATCTATATCTGAAGTAAAAACGGTCTGTTAAGAACTGGTAAGAAGAGGTA
>NW_017691588.1:5329-5567 GCF_001879085.1 Nicotiana attenuata | reverse complement strand
ATATGTATATATATAATATATGTACTTACGCTATACTATTTACTAAGTATAAGTGTATTAGGTAATACTGTATCGAATATAGCTTATATATATATGATATATATACTTACGCTATATTATGCACTAAGTATAAGTGTATTAGGTAATAGCGTATCGAATATAGCTTATATATATATATATATATAATATATGTACTTACGCTATACTATGCACTAAGTATAAGTGTATTAGGTAATAC
>NW_017691588.1:0-329 GCF_001879085.1 Nicotiana attenuata | reverse complement strand
CACTAAGTATAAGTGTATTAGGTAATACCGTATCGAATATAGCTCATATATATAATATATGTACTTACGCTATATTATGCACTAAGTATAAGTGTATTAGGTAATAGCGTATCGAATATAGCTTATATGTATATATATAATATATGTACTTACGCTATACTATGCACTAAGTATAAGTGTATTAGGTAATACTGTATCGAATATAGCTTATATATATATGATATATATCATTGTCGCTATATTATGCACTAAGTATAAGTGTATTAGGTAATAGCGTATCGAATATAGCTTATATATATATATATATATAATATATGTACTTACGTTAT
>NW_017691587.1:4825-5567 GCF_001879085.1 Nicotiana attenuata | reverse complement strand
CATATACCACCTATCTCATCTCTCGGTTGGACCCGTTGAAGTACATTTTTTAGAAGCCCATGCCCACAGGGAGGTTGGCGAAGTGGCAAATTTTGCTTACGGAGTTTGATATTGTCTATGTGACCCGGACTGCAATGAAAGCACAAGCGTTGGCTGACCATTTGGTCGAGAATCCAGTTGATGATGAATATGAACCTTTGAAGACATATTTCCCCGATGAAGAGATAATGCATGTTGAAGAATTAGAACAAGTCGAGATAGGAGCAGTACTGATTTCCGAGACAGGGCAACACTACCCTGTTACGGCTCAACTTCGTTTCTATTGCACCAATAACATGGCTGAATACGAGGCGTGTATCTTGGGTTTGAGATTGGCTATAGACATGGGTGTCCAGGAAATCTTGGTCATGGGTGACTCGGATCTTCTGGTACACCAGATTCAGGGTGAATGGGAAACACGAGACTTGAAGCTCATACCGTACCGGCAGTGTTTGCATGAACTTTGTCAACGGTTTCAATCAATAGATTTCAGGCATATTCCAAGGATTCATAATGAGGTTGCCGACGCTTTGGCTACTTTGGCGTCAATGCTGCATCATCTAGACAAGGCTTATGTGGACCCATTACAGATTCAGGTCCGAGATCAGCATGCCTATTGTAACGTGGTGGAAGAAGAGCTTGATAGTGAGCCGTGGTTCCATGATATCAAAGAATACCTCAGGATGGGAGTATACCCAGCACA
>NW_017691587.1:0-554 GCF_001879085.1 Nicotiana attenuata | reverse complement strand
CTCCGCAGGTACAACCTCAAACTTAATCCAGCGAAGTGTGCGTTTGGAGTCCCATCTGGGAAGTTGTTGGGATTTGTAGTAAGTCGACGCGGTATTGAGTTAGACCCGTCCAAGATCAAAGCCATTCAGGAGCTACCGCTGCCAAGGAACAAGAAAAAGGTGATGAGTTTGCTTGGCAGGTTGAATTATATCAGCAAGTTCATTGCCCAGCTCACAATGACTTGCGAGCCCATCTTCAAGCTGCTAAAGAAAGATGCTGCGGTCAGATGGACGGATGAATGTCAAGCAGCATTTGACAAGATTAAGGAGTATTTGGCTAGTCCACCTGTGCTGGTCCCGCCGGAGCCGGGAAGACCCCTGATCCTTTATCTGACAGTTTTGGATAATTCTTTTGGTTGTGTAGTGGGGTAGCATGACATCACAGGAAAGAGGGAACAAGCGATTTACTACCTCAGCAAGAAGTTCACATCGTATGAGGTGAAGTACACTCATCTTGAGAGGACGTGTTGTGCCTTAACTTGGGTGCGCAGAAGTTGAAACATTACTGTCAGCAT
>NW_017691586.1:4885-5567 GCF_001879085.1 Nicotiana attenuata | reverse complement strand
AGGGTATAGACCCTATGAATCGTTGATTCGGCAGTTGGTTATGAATTCCTACGGATCCCTTCCGTCATGGCGGCATTGCGAGAGTTGGAACATGACTTATATATGTCATGGGGTGCATTCTGAGCATCAGATTCGGGAAATATCAGCTATTATGATCAGAGAGTGTTATTATGGTCTTGTGAATGATTGGGTGCATGGTGTGAATTCAGCAAGGGTGTGCAGTCATGTTCTGGTACAGCGGGTGGTGATTGATACAGTGAGCGTATGTTGGAACAGGCCTGGCAGAGAATTTCGGATGTTGAAACTGGGCTCCAAGGCTTAATTGCCTAAATGAAAGAGGTTATCTTTAGATTTGATCGAGCTGATGTGCCCAACTGAGTTGTGGTAGCACGGGTAGGTGCACGAGGTATTAAGCAATGATTCCAGACAACCCCGACACAGTTTCTTGCACATTCGAGGACGAACGTATGTTTAAGTGGGAGAGGATGTAACGACCGACCGGTCGTTTTGATCCCTAGCGTGCCGTCTAGCAGTTCGAGACCATGAGCATCTTCAATTCAGGCATTATGACTTGTACGCATGGTCGGAATTAAATTTCGGGAAGTTCGGAGTTGACTTGGAGAGGAAAATTCTCATTTCAGAAGCTTTAAGTTGAAAGATTAAGCTAAGATCAGATTTTTGA
>NW_017691586.1:0-680 GCF_001879085.1 Nicotiana attenuata | reverse complement strand
TGATGAATTCTTGGGTGTTGAGGTTCCGCGTAGAGATGATGTTACATGAGTAGAATGGCCCTTGAGATTCAGATTGTATATCGCACCTCAGTTGTGCTTGAGCTTTTGTAGCTTATGGCACTATATGTCTCCCCAGGGATGGTATTATGCACTTAGCGTGTCGGTGACCGACATTCGGTATTTTGATGTAATGAGCAATCTGGCTCGGTGTGTAGCTCCTTACGTGAATTTTATGTGTGCATCGGGTGGCACGCCGCCATGGGTATGTTATTTGGATCGGGTTGCATGCTGCAACAGTGGGAGGTTGAGTACAGTTTCCTCGTATCTGTTTTATGTGTTTTGTTTCCTCCTTTCCTGGGAGGAACTTATATTAGTTAAGTGCCCGCGTCGCATGCATGATTCGCTAGTGGGGTGTCTGTTTAATTATGTTGACCACGTCGCATGTATGATTCGCGAGCGGGGTAATTGGACTTCCTTTTCAAAGTTCGTTTTCCTATTGTACCGCGTTCGAATTGGTAGCCTATTGGCACGTTGTGGCATCATATGAGACTTTTGACCATGTCCGCAGGTGGATATTACCTGAGCAGTTCGTACTGGGTGAGACGAGATCATTAGACTTAGGATCAGTGCAATCTGAATATGTGAAGTATATTAAAGAGTAAAGGCCATTATTTGGTTCA
>NW_017691585.1:4776-5567 GCF_001879085.1 Nicotiana attenuata | reverse complement strand
GGAATCTTGATACAACCGCTCTGATACCACTTGATAACACAAAGGTTGGGAGATCTAAGAACTTGAAGAAAATAAGTTGATGAAATGCGGAAGTAGTAAAGAAATGCAAGCGGAGCAAGAAAAATAAACTAGATATGTCGAAATTCGAGGAAAGGTCCAAGAACCCCGAGATTATGTTAATCTGGATTTTGAAAAGATCCTAATGATAACAAGTTGGTTATGAAACCAATTGCCTTCACTAGAGATAAGCTAATCAAGAACTAGATTCGGATCTTGACTTCTAGTTTGAATAACTTACGACAACAACTAGTAAAAGAAACTAGTCGCCTTCGAAGAATATCAAAAGAAACCAAAGATATCACAAGAAAGAAAATTATCTTACTACCTTAAGCTATGAACTAGTTAGGGTTGCAAGATAAATCTTCAAAGTAAAGTTCACAAAGATTCAAAAGAACTCACAATAATAATATTAATCTTCAAATGATCTTCTACAATGGAAGACAAGCACCCCTTTATATAGTAGTAAAGAAGGAGCTAGTCAAGACTTCAATAAATGAGAATTATATTCCCTAGAAGCATAGAAGACTACCCACACTAAGACCAATGTAGTCAACATACATATAGGCCAATGCAAGTCAACATAGATTAAAACAACTATTAAATATATATTCTAGAAACTATTTTTGGGCTTATTTGGGCTGCTGAAAATTCCTCTCTTTTGGGGCATATTTGGGCCTCATTCCATCTCCTCTTGGACTTTAATTTTGGCCTCAAAATAGTTGTAAGACTTG
>NW_017691585.1:0-548 GCF_001879085.1 Nicotiana attenuata | reverse complement strand
ACTTAGTTCGTCCTACTTTAGTTTTCGGTCGACTAGTAGTCCCCTTATCTCTTGGAATTGCAAGTTCCATCTCTCGAATTGTTGATGCATAGCTTGTAGAGTGAAATCATTTCTTGCTCGGATTTCGGCTTCTTGGAGAGCCCTCTGTTCATCATCACTAGCACCTGTATGAGACATCTTTTTAAAATAATAATAATAATAGTTATCACTCAAATTTTGGCTCTTTCCCTCAATTGTTCTCACCCACTCTTGCCTTTTTCCCCTCAATTAACCTTTGGAAAATACCTTGTAGATTTATAATTAAACCCAACTCGTATCAAAGCCCTTAATAGTAAAACAACAAAATTTTGGGGCACTAAAGAAAGTGAAGAACCAATCCTAGAAAGAGTAGGATTTAGTTGAAACAAACCTCGAACAAAGAAAAGGATTTTTTTTTTTTGAACAAGATCAAAGTATTAGAATCCCCTCTTCTTGTTTCCTTCCTTGATTTTGGAAACAAACACAAATAAAAATCTGATTTCTTGAAGAGCAAATATGTTTCTCCTTCT
>NW_017691584.1:0-626 GCF_001879085.1 Nicotiana attenuata | reverse complement strand
TGCTGAAGTTTTGTTGTAATTGCTGAACTTAAGCATAGTAGCTGAAGTTTTATTCTCTATTTGCTGAAGTTTTTATTTGTAATTGCTGAACTTAAGCATAGTAGCTGTAGTTTTATTCTATATTTGCTGAAGTTTTGTTTGTAATTGCACTAAATAAGATGAAGTTTTTTTGTCCTGGATTCATTAGTTTTGTCATTAAGTTTTTTCAAAAACTTTAGCAGAAGATGTTGAAGTTATTTAGTTCATTTGTAAAAACTTTAGCAATAAAAGCTGATGTTTTTTTGTCCTGGATTCATTAGTTTTGTCATAAAGCTTTTTCAAAAACATCAGCAGAAGATGCTGAAGTTATTTAGTTCATTTGTAAAAACTTCAGCACTATATAAGCTGAAGTTTTTGAAAAAGCTTTCTAACATACTAGATAAATAATCAGATTGCCAACAGTATCTAAATCATAAATTTTGGAAACAATAAACGTGAAAAGAACAGAATTATCATTGTCTACTAACTTATGTACGTGAAAATATTCACAAATTATTGTCTACTAACTTACGTAATTATTTATAATTAATTTTTAATTAATCTGATAAACATATTTATGGCAATCATCCCATGAACTGAAGTTTCAT
>NW_017691583.1:4831-5567 GCF_001879085.1 Nicotiana attenuata | reverse complement strand
CCAAATTAAACTATATGACTGGGAAGCCTTAGCAATTTTAGTAGATTCACTTGGACAACCTTTAGGTAGTATTTTAACTGAAGTTTATCACGAGGTGTCACGACCCCAAACCCGGTCGTGATGGCGCCCAACACTAATGCTAGGCAAGCCCGACCAACTAAACACTCTCAACCCAAATTCGCAAACCGTTAACCAATAATACCATTAAAATAGTAAGTATCAAGTTCCAAATCCGGAATTTAGATAAAATAGTACGAAAAGTAATAACGAATATACCAAACATTTCCCCAATAGATCTGGAGTCACGAGTCTAGAGCCTCTAAATGTAACAGAGTAATATATTCATAGTAATAAAGAAAGTCTAGGGTGGGAAAAGACAAATGCAATAAAGGGGAGAAGTCGGGTGCTGCGGACGTCAGGCAGCTACCTCAACAACTCCTAAACCGAAATCCAAGAAGGCAGCAAACAACTCCACTAAGTCTCCGGAGCACCTGAATCTGCACACATGGTGCAGGGAGTAAAGTGAGTACTTCCAACTCAGTGAGTAATAAACATATATAATGGCTGAAAGTAAGAAATCCCGAAATATTACAATATAAAGCTATAATCAACGATTTAGCACGTAAACGATAAAACAACAGCAACAATGACAATTAAGGCCAACAGATATAAGATGCATGAATGTAATGCAATGCACATGACCGCTGCGGCGCGCAGCCCGATCCATTTGGGTACC
>NW_017691583.1:0-618 GCF_001879085.1 Nicotiana attenuata | reverse complement strand
ATATATATATATATATATATATATATATATATATATATATATAAATAAACTGAAATGTCCTTATTAATTCATATATACGTTATGACCTTTCCTTCTTGTAGCGTCGGTCACGGATCCCTTTACATAGAAGGGTTATTACAAGTTTCAAAAGCTTCTTCCTTATTTCGTCTACATGCCATCTACTTTTCCACTTCTGTTGATGTTCCATACTTCCACCCAATATTATTTTTGGATTATAGTATCCATCTATGTATTCTATTTTTGTATATAGATTTGGGTAGTTTTTCTCTTAACGTTCATTTTTTTCTTTCTTTGTTGATTATCATGGATATTGGATGGCTTAAAGCTCTATCAATGTTCACCGTAGACTTGCATAAGTTATTAGTTAAGTAAATTTTATGTGATATATTAGAATTACTGTTTTTTGTTACAATATGGACTGATATCCTTCTACAATTAATTATGATATATGTTGTCACATTGAGTGGTTGTAGCCATTTTTATTGTTTCCTTGGTCCTATTTCAGATATGGCTGAACAACGACAAGTTCGAATTACTACAACTGGGAATTCTCGAAGTCAAGGAAGGGGACAACGTAGAAGGGTATGTCGTCGCAGG
>NW_017691582.1:4815-5568 GCF_001879085.1 Nicotiana attenuata | reverse complement strand
TGCACTAACCATCTCGCATGCAAGTACTTATATTACAATAGCTTTCACATTAACCATGCATCATATTCTTGACAATCAATTAATCCAAGAATGGTTATTTGTCTTTGTAAAAAAATCCGCTATAATAAACTTGTGATACTATTATGTTGGTGTTATCTTGTGGTCTTCTTAAAAAACTCATAAAAGGTGGATTTGCTATATGTCTCTCGTTTAATCACAAAATATATAAGTTGTGACTACCCAAAATAATTATTTCTTGAAAATTTGATCTAAGTCTAGTAATTTTTCTCTATATGAGTATTCCTAACATGATTATTTTAGTAATAGTGTTGAATTTTGCCACTATAAAATGCAGTAAATCTGACTCGTTCTAGATTTATAAGGTTTAAACACATTAGTAATTAGAAAATTTTATAATTCATTTTTTGCCTTCTTTTAATTTTGATATAAATAATAGAATCAGTCTTTACTCACATTTAATTTAAATATAACTAAACTTTAATTTTATCCACAACAAAGTGGCGATTAAGTTGGGAAGGGGACGGGGTATATAGTTTCTATGTTCGATATAGTCTTAATAATTCTTGCTATTAGAACCTATTAACTTTTGTTAGTATTCTAGGATTTTTGGAAAACTGAATTACTAATATGTTTGGAAGGATCAACGGGCAAACGTCTAAAGTATATTTAGTTATGTATACTTTACGTTTAGTAAATTAAATAAATTTTTAGTTTAGTTAGTTAGTTAAACGT
>NW_017691582.1:0-651 GCF_001879085.1 Nicotiana attenuata | reverse complement strand
AGGTCCGGTTTGACGAGGAGGTTCCGGCCCCAGTCCCATCAGCGCCCGTGGACCCAGCTCAGGTCCCAGAGGGGTTTATAGCCACCCCAGTTTTTCAGGACGCTTTGATCAAATTGGTAGGAGTCCAATGGAGTTGATTTTGCTGCGTTCCGTTTATCTGGGTCCGCCAAGACTTGGTGGAGGGATTTCTGTTTAGTCAGACCAGCGGGGTCGCCGTCTTTGACTTGGGATCAGTTTTCAGAGTTGTTTCTGAAGAAGTTTCTTCCCGTTACTCAGAGGGATGCTTATCGGAGGCAGTTTGAGCGCCTCCAGCAAGGGTCTATGACGGTCACTCAGTATGAGACCCGGTTTATCGATCTAGCTCGCCATGCTCTTGTCATACTCCCCACTGAGAGGGAGAGGGTGAGGAGATTTATTGATGGTTTGATTCAGCCGATTCATCTCCAGATGGCTAGGGAGACTGGTAGTGAGATCAGCTTTCAGGAGGCGGCCAATGTGGCCCACCGAGTTGAGATGGTTCTGGCACAGGGGGGTAGCCATAGAGCAAACAAGAGACCCCGTCACTCAGGTCGTTTCAGTGGTGCCTCATCTGGAGGCAGGGATTCTTATGATAGGGGTCAGCCCTCTAGGCCTTTCCAGTCAGCCCTCCAG
>NW_017691581.1:1633-5568 GCF_001879085.1 Nicotiana attenuata | reverse complement strand
AGGTGCAAAGATGCTAAACGTGCCATGACTATCATGACCGAAGTGCATGCCGGAGTTTGCGGACCGCACATGAGTGGGTATGTTTTGGCAAAGAAAATTCTTCGAGCAGGGTATTATTGGGTCACCATGGAACGAGATTGCATCAGCTTTGTGCACAAGTGTCATCAATGGCAGGTACACGGTAATTTGATCCATTCTCCGCCGTCTGAATTGCATACAATGTCCGCACCTTGGCCCTTTGTTGCTTGGGGCATAGATGTCATTGGACCAATTGAGCCAGCAGCGTCGAACGGGCATAGGTTTATTCTGGTGGCCATTGATTATTTCACAAAGTGGGTCGAAGCTGTAACCTTCAAGTCGGTGACCAAGAAAGCAGTGGTGAATTTTGTTTATTCAAATCTCATCTGCCGGTTTGATATCCCCAAGGTAGTCATTACAGATAATGCTGCGAATCCCAACAGCCATTTGATGAAAGAGGTATGCCAACAGTTCAAGATTATGCACCGAAATTCCACTCCATATCTCCCCAAGGCAAATAGAGATGTTAAGGCGGCCAACATGAACATAAAGAAGATACTTCGAAAGATGGTGCAAGGTTCTAGGCAGTGGCATGAGAAGTTGCCTTTTGCTTTGCTGGGTTATCTCACTACTGTTCGCACTTCAGTGGGTGCAACTCCTTATTCGTTGGTATATTGGACTGAAGCAGTTATACCCGCAGAAGTTGAAATTTCATCCCTTCGGATTATCGCTGAAGATGAAATTGATGACGATGAGTGGGTCAAAACCCGTTTGGAGCAATTAAGTCTGATTAACGAGAAAAGGCTGGCGGCAGTGTGTCATGGTCAATTATATCAAAAGAGAATGGCAAGAGCATACAACAAGAAGGTGCGTCCCCGGAAATTTGAAGTGGGTCAGCAAGTATTGAAACGCATCCTTCCACATCAGGCTGAAGCTAAAGGCAAGTTTGCCCCAAATTTGCAGGGGCCGTTCATTATTACGAGAGTGTTGCCCAATGGTGCTTTGTACTTAACAGCTATAGAAGGCAAATGTGTAGATATGGCTATCAATTCCGGTGCGGTCAAAAGATATTATGTATGATTTCTTCGATTTGTTCAATTGTGTTGTTTGTATTTGGCATGCTTTGAAGATTGGAATGACGAAGGCATTTTATTTTGCTATCTAAACACTTTATCCTTTGTTACCCCTTCTGAGCCTTATTTGTTTTCTTTCATACCCCTCTTTTGGAATCAGTAGCAAAGTTCAGAAACACAGATACAGAAGATAAATAAAGAAGAGAAAAGAGGAAAAAGAGAAGAGGAAAAGAGAAAAAGAAATTGAAAAAAAAAGTAAGTAAAGCAAAAGAAAGAGAAGAAAAGAGAAGAAAAGAGAAGAAAAAAAGGAAAAGAAAAAACAAAGAGAAAAGTACAAAAAACAAAGCAATTCCTATGTCGTGAACTACGTTCGACCTGATTCCTTTTAAGGATACGTAGGCAGCCTCATGGTTCGGTCCCATGGAAATAAAATGCAAAATTCCCCAGGCAAGGAAACTAGGGCAGAAATTGCGTTTTTGTAAAAAGATCCGATTCCAAAAGTTGTAATTCTGAACCCATTCAAGTTGTTTTGAGCCTTTATGATATCCTTTCTTTCTAACCCTATCCAAAAGCCCACATTACGGTCCAAAGAAAGAACTTCCGATCAATCTTTGAGGGATGCCAAGTCAAGCAAGTTAGAGGTATGATTCACATCAGGGGCAACACTCCGTTCTACACAAGGAAAAATGAATAAATGTGAGTCTTATTGGTGAAAACCCTCACGGGCGCTGTAAGGCGACGGAAAGCTGAGAGAAATTAAAATGAGAGAGTCTTATTGGTGAAAACCCTCACGGGCACCGTGAGGCGATGGTGAGTTTGAGAGATGAACAAATGAGAGAGGTTTGTTGGTGAAAACCCTTCAGGGCGCCACAAGTCGAGTAAGGTTGTTGACTTTGCAAAGAAATTGGATTATGGGAACCCCGGGCATAAAGTATGAAGACTGAAAGGTCATTGACTGAATGGACTAGGCTGATTAATCCGAAATGCATGTCATGATCATTGATGCCAGCTGCCTCACTCAGATAAGTCTCTTTTCTTCCTCAAACAGTCATCACGTTTCAAATTTTCTTCTTTATTCCTAACTCTCGAAGTCATTGCATTTAATTTTCTTTTGGGTTTACTTCTCTAAGGCTTTTCCACTGTTACCCTTGCTAAGCAAGCAAGAAAGGATTTCAAAGCTTATTACTAACTTCCAAATTGCAAAAAGCAAAGTGCGGCCAAAGCATACCAAAAATAGCATGATGCAAAATGGAAAATAAGGTGTTAATGGAAGTTCAAGTGGTTAAGTGGTTTCGTGAACTTTGGGGAAATAAAGAGGTTCAAATTGGAATGACAGAAATGTAAAACAGCAAGATGAGTATGGGGCGCTCAGGTCATTCAGGGTCCTGTGTTTGAGGTTCAATCAGACGGTGAAATAATTCTTTGCCAGTCAGAGGCAGCTAATTGGAACAAAGCATGGCAGTGGAAAGGCCACCTTCAGCAAGAATGCCGCAAACTAACCACCACATTTTCAAACTGATAAAATTTTCTTTGATTGGAACAGGGTCAGGAAATCTCGTTTGTTGCGGAGGAACCCTCCGTGAGGAAAGCATGTACCAGACAGGTTCGGCTGTTAATCTTCAGGACCCTCCTGGATAATGAGATTTAATTTAATATTGTCAGGGCCCTCCTGGATAATGGGATTTATCTTTTAAATTCTTGTAGCTCTTTTGGACAACATGATTCGGTTAACACTCACAGATGTCCCCAGTATCAAACTGGGGCAGAAAAGTTTCATTTGTTTTGTCTGTTTTGTTGTAATGGCAGGCACCCACCTGGATAACAAGGGAAGACAGGAGAGGGGGCACGCTCATTATCCATTGCGTTCCGTACCATGCGTCGTTGGCGCTTGCGGGTTTCTTGGTTATTAAAAAAAGATCAAGTCGCAAGATATCAGGAAAAGAGGAAATTAAATTATTAAATTCGGGCCGGTCAAGCAGTAGCAATAATAAATCTCTTTTTCACAGTTGACAAACTGAACAAAAAGATTGACAAACCAATTTGATATCTGACAATTGACCAATTTNGGCAATCAGGCGCCCACCTGGAGAACAAGGGAATACAGTTCAAGTTTAGGCAATCAGGCGCCCACCTGGAGAACAAGGGAACATAGTTCAAGTTTCAGCAATCAAGCGCCCACCTGGAGAATAAGGGAGTACAGTTCATGTTTTGGCAGTCAGGCGCCCACCTGGAGAACAAGGGAATACAGTTCAACTTTCGGCAATCAGGCGCCCACCTGGAGAACAAGGGAATACAGTTCACGTTTTGGCAATCAGGCGCCCACCTAGAGAACAAGGGAATACAGTTCAAGTTTCGGCAATCAGGCGCCCACCTGGAGAACAAGGGAATACAGTTCAAGTCTCGGCAATCAGGGGCCCGCCTGGAGAGCAAGGGAAGAAAGTTCAAGTTTCAACAATTAGGCGCCCACCTGAAGAACAAGGGAATACAGTTCAAGTTTCGTCAAACAGGCGCCCACCTGGAGAACATGGGAATACAGTTCAAGTCTCGGCAATCAGGCGCCCACCTGGAGAACAAGGGAATACAGTTCAAGTTTTGGCAATCAGACACCACCTGAATAACAAGGGAATACAGTTCAAGTTTCGGCAATCAGGCGCCCACCTGGAGAACAAGGGAATACAATTCATGTTTTGGAAATCAGGCGCCCACCTGGATAACAAGGGAATAATGTTTAAGTTTTAGCAATCAGGCGCCCACCTGGAGAACAAGGGAATACAGTACAAGTTTTGGCAATCAGGCGCCCACCTGGAGAACAAGGGAATACAGTTCAAGTTTTGGTAATCAGGC
>NW_017691581.1:0-1611 GCF_001879085.1 Nicotiana attenuata | reverse complement strand
CCTCGAGAACAAGGAATTCATTTCAATATTGGCAATCAGGCGCCCACCTGGAAAACAAGGGAATCCATTTCAAAGTATTCAGCATCAGGCGCCCACCTGGAAAACAAGGGAACTCATTTCAAAATCAACAAAAGAAGCTCACCTCGAGAGTGCGAGTCAACAGCTCAAGATGCACAACAACGCTGCAGAAGCTGCAAGATCAAGTTTGAAGATCTGTAGATAGGATTCGTGTAATTCATAGATCACAGTTTAACCTAGCTTTTTTTTTTATTTTGTCTCAGTGTAATAAGGAGTTCAGGAAGCAGTAGTAGCAGCAGCAACAGTGAAATCATAGCTTCCCGGTAGTCCCAGCTACCAAAACTTCCAAAACTACACTAACCTGATTCCTTTATAGCTAAGGATATGTAGGCAACCTCGGAAGCAAGGTTCGGTTAGATTTTTCAAAAATGCTTCCCACGGAGTATTTAAACGGGCAAAAATCGCTCGTATCCGCTCACTTTATCTTTGCCCGAAAACTCTACGTGTTTCCGAGCAAAGAGGGGCAGCTGTGAGCACGTGAATTTTGCCCTATGTCAAATACTCCTACAAATTAAAGAAATGGCTTTTTCTTAATTGTTTGCAATTTTATTGGATTTTTGTAGGATTTTTTTGTGAATTGTTTGCATTTCTGTGCATGTTTACTTTTATTAAAATCATAAAAAAATACCAAAAAAAAATACCATGCTTTGCATTGAGATTTTATTTCCATGTTTTTAGGATTAATTGCTTAATTAGTTGCTTTATTAAAATAAAAATTACAAAAATGGCTTATTTTTATATTTTTAGCTTTCAATTTCAGATTAGTGACTTTTCTCTTTAATTTAGCATCCATTAATTCTTATAAATTTTACAATTGGATAATTTGTTTAATTTTACAATTTAGATTAATTTGGGATTTTTAATTAAAGAAAAGAAAGAAAAACAAAAAAAAGGAAAACAAAAAAAGGGAATTGGAAAAGGCTTAGTCTAGTTTTAAAAACTGGGCTGCTTTGCACCCCAGACCCGCCCCAAATCCAGGCCCAAATTTAGCTTACCCGATCCAGACCCCTCATCAAAAGCCAAACGACCCCGTTTTTGATCCAGTGAATCCCATCCGTTGATCCCGTTTGATCGAACGGATGGGAACTAACCTTCCCACTAATATAAAACTGTCCGAAAACCCTTCAACCCCCCCCCCCCCCATTCGAACCCCCTCTCATTCTCATCTGCCTTAACCAAACCCTAGAGACTAAGCCGCCCCTAAATTCCCCGCCGCTTCCGCCGCTAAGCACCACCGAAAATTGCCTCACGGCGGTTCCGGTGCTCCAAACCACCCCAAAATTTAACCATGCAATCCTCATCTCCCCTCATTTCAAAATCCTTTAACGGTTTCCCTTAAATCTCCACCAAACTCCTCCAATTTCAGATCTGGAGTTCGACCCAAAACCCTAGTTCACCCAAATTAACCCAAAACTTCACCAAGCCATCTCCTCACTCCCCTCACCCCAAATATCCCACTGGTTTGCCCAAAAGGCCTCTCAAAATCGAGCAATTTCAGATCGAAAAAATCTAAAAATCTAAAAGTCTACACAG
>NW_017691580.1:0-5568 GCF_001879085.1 Nicotiana attenuata | reverse complement strand
CTTGTTCTCCAGGTGGGCTCCTGGCGGCAACAAAATAAACAAAGAAAATTTTCTGCCCCAGTTTGGTGACTGGGTACAGCATGTTATCAAATATTAAAAATTAAAAGCTAAAATTTGGATTGTACTTCCCTTGTTCTCCAGGTGGGCGCCTGACTGCTGAAACATGAAAAGCATTCCCTTGTTCTCCAGGTGGGCTCCTGACTGCAACAAAATAAACAAACAAAGAAAATTTTCTGCCCCAGTTTGGTGGTTGGGAAGATTTGTGAGTTGTTAACAAAATATAGATCACCTAAGCTATTGATGCAATGATGAGAATAAAACTAAGGACTTGATTGGAATGTACGTCTTTTGTGAGTAAAACCAAGGACTTTTGACTAGCAAATTCATCAGACTAGGTCTTCTATCTTAGGAGAAAGATTCATCAGACTAAGATTTTAGATCCTAGGAGAAAGTTCATCAGACTAGGTTTTCTATCTTAGGAGAACAATTCATCGGACTAAGATTTAGATCCTAGGAGAGAGTTTATCAGACTAGGTTACTATTTTTTGTTATCTTAGGAGAAAAATTAATCAGACTAAGATTTTGATCCTAGGAGAAAGTTCATCAGACTAGGTTTTCTTATCTTAGGAGAACAATTCATCAGACTAAGATGTCGATCCTAGGAGAAAGTTCATCAGACTAGGTTTTCTATCTTAGGAGAAAGATTCATCGGACTAAGATATTGATCCTAGGAGAAGATTCATCAGACTAGGTCCATTTTCATTATCTTAGGAGAAAGATCATCGGACTAAGATTTTGATCCTAGGAGAAAATTCATCAGACTAGGTTGTCTATCTTAGGAGAACAATTCATCAGACTAAGATTTAGATCCTATCAGACTAGGTTTTCTATCTTAGGAGAACAATTCATCAGACTAAGATAGTGATCTTGGGAGAAAATTCATCAGACTAGGTTGTCTATCTTAGGAGAACAATTCATCAGACTAAGATTTAGATCCTAGGAGAAAGATTCATCAGACTAGGTTTTCTATCTTAGGAGAACAATTCATCAGACTAAGATTGTGATCCTAGGAGAAAATTCATCAGACTAAGATGTCGATCCTAGGAGAAAATGCATCAGACTAGGTTGTCTATCTTAGGAGAATAATTCATCAGACTAAGATTTAGATCCTAGGAGAAAATTCATCAGACTAGGTCCCTCTTTTTGTTATCTTAGGAGAAAAGTTCATCAGACTAAGATTTTAATCCTAGGAGAAGGTTCATCAGACTAGGTTTTCTATCTTAGGAGAACAATTCATCAGACTAAGATTTTGATCCTAGGAGAAAGTTCATCAGACTAGGTTTTTTATCTTAGGAGAAAGATTCATCAGACTAAGATTTAGATCCTAGGAGAAAATTCATCAGACTAGGTCTTTTATCTTAGGAGGAAACATTGTGAAAGTAGTGNTGATATCTCAATTTAGGAAGTGCGTCTCCTACAGGTATATTCTGAAAGACCCAGACTAAGAAGTGCGTCTCCTAGGGGTGAAATCTCAATTTAGGAAGTGCGTCTCCTAAAATAAAATATAACTTGCAAACCCAGACTAGGCAGTGTTTCTCCTAGGGGTGATATGTGATCTTCTAAAGAGCCTTTGCGTAAGCAGAATTGCCGCATTATACCAGAAAATTTCCAGCTTCTAAGCTTTGATATGAACATAGCTTTCATCCTTGTTTCAGACAAAGAAAACTTGTGAGTTTAAACATGGTGGTTGGTTTGTGGCCTTGACTTTGCGGCGATTGCTCCTTCACTTGCCATGATGACTTTGATTTCACTTTGAAAGACGTTGCTTGCTTATTGACTAACCAATTTCTCTGTCACCCTTATCGCAGAAAATACCCCTTTTTTCGTTCAGACCCAATACTCTCTATCTGTTGCATTGCTCATGAACTGACATTTACCAAACCTTTGCATTTCGCATGAATCCCAAAGCACGTCAATTGCCACCCACTCAGTGCGTATGTTTTTCTTTCTTGACTTAAACCACTAGCCTTGGCCTTGAGGTCTGATGCTCCTTCACTTGCCATGATAACTTTGCTTTCCGCTTGGAAGACCTTGCTTGTCACTGGTTAACCCTTTTTGTTCAATCTTTTCACAGAAAATACCTTTGATCCGTTCACCAAGCACCCTCCATCTTGTTTCATTGTTCATGAATTAATATGTACCAAATCCTTGTATTTTACACAAATCCCAAGGCATGTTGACTGTTACCAGCTCAGTGCGCTTGTTGTTCTTTCTTGACTTATGACACTTTGATGTACTAGCCAGATCCCGTTTTGTGCAATTGGAAAGCTGTGGCAAATTTTGAAATCATTTCTCACTTGTTATGACCGAATTGACTCGGGAAGAGGAAGTAAACAAGACAAAAGGAACAGAGTAGAGGACAATGGAAAGAGATGATTCCTAACAAGAAAACTACAAAGTAGAAACCTATCGGATGTGGATACCGACTCTGATGACCTTGACATGCATCTGCAGCCTATTTTGTTAAGCAAATCTGATGTTCAGCTCTTGTTGTACCTTTTCACCGTGAAACTTGGCTTCAATGCTCCGCTTATCCAATTTGAATCACAATCCTTTTTCGACTTGTAGTGCCCGAAGGGTTTTCACCATCAAGCCTCTCTCATTTTGGGTCTTTCTCTCATCTCACTGTCGCCTTATGGTGCCCGTGAAGGTTTTCACCAATAAGCCTCTCTCATTTTTTATTTCCCTCAGCTTTCATCGCCTTGTGGTACTCGTGAGGGCATTCATCATCAAGACTCTCTCATTCTTCATTTCCCTTGTTTGGACCGGAGTGTTGCCCCTGATATGGTTCACCTCTACTTGCTCGTCTTGGCACTTCTTGAAGACTGATCAGAAGGTCATGTAGGCTTTTGGATAGGGTTAGAAAGAAAGGGTATCAAAGGCTCAAAACAATTTAACATGGGTTTAAAATTACAACTTTCGGAAACAGATTTCTCACAACAACCACAACTTCTGCCCCAGTTTCTTCCTTGGGGACTTTGGACTTTTATTTCGGTGTGACTGAACCTCAGAGAGAGGCTGCCTACGTACCCTTTCGGGATCAAGTCAAACGTAGTTCAGGCCATAAAAATTACTTTGTTGTGATTTTTCGTTTCTTTTTCTTCCTCTTCCTCTTCTTTTCTTTTTCTTTCTTCCTTTTCTCTTTTTTGTTGTTGTTGTTGTTGTTTTTTTTTCTTTTTTGTTTCTTTTATTCTTTTACTTTCTTCCTTCTTTTTCTTCTCTCTCTTTTCATTCTTTCTCTTTTCTCTTTTTTTCGTGACTTATCTTTCACGCTTGTGTTTCTGATCTTTGCTACTGATTCCGAAAGAGGGGTATGAAAGGAAATGAATGAGGCTCAAAGGGGTAACAAAGGATAAAGTGTTTGGATAGCAGAACAAAATGCCTTCATCATTTCAATCTAAAAAATATGCCAAATACAATAAAGTACAATTAAACCAAGAAATCATACATAGTATCGCTTGACTGCATCAGAGTTGATAGCCATTTCTACACATTTCCCTTTGACATCCGTCAAATATAATGCGCCATTGGACAACACTTTGGTTACAACAAAAAGCCCCTGCCAGTTCGGGGCGAACTTTCCTTTCGTCTCAGCCCAATGAGGTAGGATACGCCTCAACACCAATTGCCCTACTTCGAATTTCCGCGGACGCACCTTCTTGTTATATGCTCTTGCCATTCTCTGTTGGTACAACTGACCGTGACATACTGCTGCCAATCTCTTTTCATCAATCAAACTTAGTTGTTCCAAGCGGGCTTTAACCCATTCAACATCATCAATTTCCGCCTCAGCGATGATACGAAGGGACGGGATTTCAACCTCTGCAGGTATTACTGCTTCAGTGCCATACACCAGTGAATAAGGAGTTGCCCCTACTGAAGTGCGGACAGTAGTGCGATAGCCTAAAAGGGCAAAAGGTAACTTCTCTTGCCATTGCCTGGACCCCTCTACCATTTTCTGAAGAATTGTCTTGATGTTCTTGTTAGCTGCTTTGACTGCTCCATTTGCCTTAGGAGGATATGGGGTGGAATTGCGGTGTGTGATCTTAAACTGCTGACATGTCTCTGCCATCAAATGACTGTTGAGATGGGCACCATTGTCTGTGATGATCACCTTCGGGATCCCAAACCGATAGATGATATTCGAATGTACAAAATTGACCACTGCCTTCTTGGTCACAGATTTGAAGGTTTTTGCTTCCACCCACTTAGTGAAATAATCAATAGCTACCAGAATGAACCTGTGCCCATTAGACACAGCTGGCTCCATCGGCCCAATGACATCCATACCCCACATAATGAACGACCATTGTACCGACATTGTATGCAATTCAGATGGTGGAGAATGAATCAAATCTCCATGTACCTGACATTGATGACACTTGCGCACGAAGCTGATGCAATCCCGTTCCATAGTAAGCCAATAATAACCCGCTCGGAGAATCTTCCTTGCCAATACATATCCACTCATATGAGGTCCGCAAACTCCCGCATGTACCTCGGCCATGATAACTGTAGCTTGTTTCGCATCCATGCATCTCAACAATCCAAGATCTGGAGTTCTCTTGTACAACACTCCTCCACTAAAGAAAAATCCGCTTGCCAAAAGTCGAATTGCTCTCTTTTGATCCCCCGTAGCCTGTGTTGGGTACACTCCCATCCGGAGGTATTCTTTGATATCATGGAACCACGGCTCACCATCAAGCTCTTCTTCCACCATATTACAATAGGCATGCTGACCTCAGACCTGAATCTGTAATGGGTCCACATAAGCCTTGTCTGGATTGTGCAGCATTGACGCCAAAGTGGCCAAAGCGTCGGTAACCTCATTGTGAATCCTTGGAATATGCCTGAAATCTATTGATTGAAATCGTTGACAAAGTTCATGCAAACACTGCCGATACGGTATGAGCTTCAAATCTCGGTCTCCCATTCACCCTGAATTTGGTGTACCAGAAGATCCGAGTCACCCATGACCAAGATTTCCTGGACACCCATGTCTATAGCTAATCTCAAACCCAAGATACATGCCTCGTATTCAGCCATGTTATTGGTGCAATAGAAACGAAGTTGAGCAGTGACAGGGTAGTGTTGCCCTATCTCAGAAATCAGTACTGCTCCTATCTCGACACCCTTGGCGTTGGCAGCTCCATCAAAGAAAAGTTTCCATCCTGGATTTTTGACTTGTTCAAATTCTTCAACATGCATTATCTCCTCGTCGGGGAAGTATGTTTTCAAAGGTTCATATTCATCATCAACTGGATTCTCGGCCAAATGATCAGCCAGCGCTTGTGCTTTCATTGCAGTCCGGGTCACGTAGACAATATCAAACTCCGTAAGCAAGATTTGCCATTTCGCCAGCCTCCCTGTGGGCATGGGCTTCTGAAAAATGTACTTCAACGGGTCCAACCGAGAGATGAGATAGGTGGTATATGCTAACAGTAATGTTTCAACTTCTGCGCTACCCAAGTTAAGGCACAACACGTCCTCTCAAAGTTCGAGTGTACT
>NW_017691579.1:5264-5568 GCF_001879085.1 Nicotiana attenuata | reverse complement strand
TCCACTCCCTAGTTGAGATTATTTTAAACATAGGGTCTCTACTCCCTAGTCGCCTTTTGCCAACATAGGGTCTCCACTCCTAGTTGATATACTTTAGACATTGGGTCTCCACTCCCTAGTCGCCTTTTGACAACATAGGGTCTACACTCCCTAGTTGAGATTATTTTAAACATAGGGTCTCCACTCCCTGGTCGCCTTTTCCCAACATAGGGTCTCCACTCCCTAGTTGAGTTTATTTTTAGACATAGGGTCTCCACTCCCTAGTCGCCTTTTTCCAACATAGGGTCTCCACTCCCTAGTTGAG
>NW_017691579.1:0-243 GCF_001879085.1 Nicotiana attenuata | reverse complement strand
CGCCTTTTGCCAACATAGGGTCTCGCCTTTTGCTACATAGGGTTTCCACTCCCTAGTTGAGATTATTTTAGACATAGGGTCTCCACTCCCTAGTCGTCTTTTGCCAACATAGGGTCTCCACTCCCTAGTTTGCCAACATAGGGTCTCCACTCCCTAGTTGAGATTATTTTAGACATAAGGTCTCCACTCCCTAGTCGCCTTTTGCCAACATAGGGTCTCCACTCCCAAGTTGAGATTATTTTA
>NW_017691578.1:4869-5568 GCF_001879085.1 Nicotiana attenuata | reverse complement strand
AGAAAACTTACCTCATCTTCCTCCTTGTCCTCATCATCATCAGATTTGGCCATGAGTGCAAAGATTGACTCATATTCTGAAGATCCGTTGTCAACAACCATCATATTTTCACCTTCAGATTCACTAGAGGAATTTCCCCAATCAACCATGGCTTGCTTCAACATGTTGTTAGCAGCATCTCTTCTTTTGAACTATCTGTCAGGGACCTGGTTCCTTTTAGTGGCCTTTTCAGTGCTGGTTTTGTAATGATCCTGCTTATGAAGAGGACAGTCTTTAATGAAGTGTCCAGACTTTCCACACCTACGACAGCAATCATTTTCTTCGAAATTCCTGCTGGAACTTCTTTTCTTTGAAATCGCACCACTTTTTCGAATCATCTTTTGGAATCTTCGAGTGAGATAATGCATGTCAAATTCATCACTACTTGTCTTTATTGGCAGCCTTGAGAACCAGGTTCTTCTCTTTCTTGGGATCTCTTCTTTCAAGATCCTTCTTTCTCTTCATCTCATAAGTTTTGAGATTTCCAATGAGTTCATCAATGGTCAGCTTCTGCAAATCCTTAGCTTCAGTGATAGCATTTACTTTACTTTCCCAAGAACCTGGTAAAACGCTGAGTATTTTTCGGATCAGCTTGTTTCTTGCGATGGCTTCACCTAGGGATGAAGTCTCTAGTGATAGTGTACGGTGTAAACGTGTGTG
>NW_017691578.1:0-1554 GCF_001879085.1 Nicotiana attenuata | reverse complement strand
AAGATAGGAGTTACAATGAAGAACAAATAACAAAGACTCAACAAACCTAAGGACTTAAGATATCTTCGATCTTGGATCAGGTCCTTGAGGTTGCAGCAGCTTTGTTCTTGAGAGAGGTTGTGGCAAGCACCTGAGAGAGTATTTTTGTTTCTGATTTTGCAAGTGTTAGAGAGGAATGTCTTGTGCCTTGCACCAGGTTTATAATACAAAAGACATCACCTTAGTGATGTCAAATCTTGGTTAGTACATGCCTCTTCTCAATGGGAAGTGACTGTTGCACTGTCTGCTGAACTGTTGCGTGTACAGTCGCAGGCAGTCACTTTCTGCAGTTGCTTTCCAGTTGTACAATTGACTTATACTTCTGTCAGGGGAACACCAAGGTATCAGGTCCCTAATCTAGTTCCTGTGAGTCTAAAGGCACACTGCCCAGATTATCTTGAGTCGATTAACTTGAATGATTGTACCAGGCATGCTTCAGGTCCTTTATCTGGTTCTCTCATGAAGTAAGTTGTTT
Organism: Nicotiana attenuata; assembly: GCF_001879085.1. NCBI lineage: Eukaryota > Viridiplantae > Streptophyta > Magnoliopsida > Solanales > Solanaceae > Nicotiana > Nicotiana attenuata. The sequence goes on along the minus strand of NW_017691578.1, from coordinate 1,040 downwards.
TACCTTCCTTGATTGTATTTATACGTGTGTGACATCACTTACAATGATGTAAGCAAGGTAGGTAAAAATCCTTCCATCGAAAGTTGACTGCTGCACTGTTCCTGTGCAGTAGCGTGTGCAGGCAGCAACTATATCTCTTGTACCGAAATCACAAATACAGTAAAGACAAGTCATAACTCAACAACTCCGATAGTTTTCACCTTAAGTCTTAACCAGCAAGCGTCAATCAAATAGTCAAACCCTTCAAGTGATAAGAGAGAAAATGTTTCGAAATATACTTCATTCGAATAAGTGTTCTTTTTAAAAAGAGATCTTTCAAAATAAAGGCTTTTAGAATATAATCTTTTCAGATAGATAACCTTCGCATATCAGTCCCCCTGTGACACCTCATCTCAAAATCATACAATACGGGTCTCAATACCTGAACCCTAACACTTGGCATCCTGTGCCCTGATCATACCTCCTGATCATACTGACAACTCACGTGCCCCAAAAGAGTCATTCTCACATGGAAGGCAAATAACAAGGGTGTGCGTCTATACTCAGAAATCTCAAGGAGTCTCCTATCCAATAAGGGTGATTAACCATGTGTATGCTTGTGCAAGTGTCCTAACATAGTTCATACCAACTAATAAGTACAAGGAATAGAACGGACAGCACCTATAATGCTTACACATGAATAGGATCAATGAAAACATAAGCTCAGAACACAATGACTTTAACAGGGGATCTCCCAAGATATCGTCTCGTAGTCCCAAACGTAAATATGTGTGCTAGGGATCTCTTGGTATCCCGAGGATCTCTTGGTATCCTCAATATATGTACTAGGGATCTCTTGGTATCCCGAGGATCTCTTGGTATCCTCAATATATGTACTAGGGATCTCTTGGTATCCTCAATATATGTGCTGGGGATCTCTTGGTATCCTCAATATATGTGCTGGGGATCTCTTGGTATCCCGAGGATCTCTTGGTATCCTCAATATATGTACTAGGGATCTCTTGGTATCCCGAGGATCTCTTGGTATCCTCAATATATGT
>NW_017691577.1:5164-5568 GCF_001879085.1 Nicotiana attenuata | reverse complement strand
GTTAGGCAAAGAGACTAGGGAATGGAGCCCGTATCTCTAAAAAGGCACAACTCAGGAATTGGAGCCCTAATGTTGGCAAAGAGACTAGGGAATGGAGGCCCTATGTCTGAAAAGGCACAACTCAGGGATTGGAGCCCTAATATTGGCAAAAGGCGACTAGGGAATAGAGGCCCTACGTCTGAAAAGGCACAACTCAGGGATTGCAGCCCTAATGTAGGCAAAAGGCGACTAGTGAATGGAGGCCCTATATCTAAAAAGGCACAACTCAGGTATTGGAGCCCTAATGTTGGCAAAAGGCGACTAGGGAATGGAGGCCCTATGTCTAAAAAGGCTCAACTCAGGGATTGGAGCCCTAATGTTGGCAAAAGGCGACTAGGGAATGGAGGCCCTATGTCTAAAAAGGC
>NW_017691577.1:0-438 GCF_001879085.1 Nicotiana attenuata | reverse complement strand
GCGACTAGGGAATGGAGGCCCTATGTCTAAAAAGGCACAACTCAAGGATTGGAGCCCTAATGTTGGCAAAGGGCGACTAAGGAACGGAGGCCCTATGTCTAAAAAGGCACAACGCAGGGATTGGAGCCCTAATGTTGGCAAAAGACGGCTAGGGAATGGAGGCCCTATGTCTAAAAAGGCACAACTCAGGGATTGGAGCCCTAATGTTAGAAAAAGGCGACTAAGAAATGGAGGCCCTATGTCTAAAAAGGCACAACTCAGGGATTGGAGCCTAATGTTGGCAAAGAAGACTAGGGAATGGAGCCCTATCTCTAAAAAGGCACAACTCAGGGATTGGAGCCCTAATGTTGGCAAAAGAAGACTAGGGAATGGAGGCCCTATGTCTGAAAAGGCACAACTCAGGGATTGGAGCCCTAATATTGGCAAAAGGCGACTATG
>NW_017691576.1:5243-5568 GCF_001879085.1 Nicotiana attenuata | reverse complement strand
GTTCTTCAGGTGGGCGCCTGATTGCTAAAACTTGAAAAGTATTCCCTTGTTCTCCAGGTGGGCGCCTGATTGCTGAAACTTGAAAAGTATTCCTTTGTTCTCCAGGTGGGCGCCTGATTGCGAAACTTGAAAATGTATTCCCTTATTCTTCAGGTGGGCGCCTGATTGCTAAAACTTGAAATGTATTCCCTTGTTCTCCAGGTGGGCGCCTGATCGCTAAAACTTGAAATGTATTCCCTTATTCTCCAGGTGGGCGACTGATTGCTAAAACTTGAAATGTATTCCCTTGTTCTTCAGGTGGGCGCCTGATTGCTAAAACTTGAAA
>NW_017691576.1:0-757 GCF_001879085.1 Nicotiana attenuata | reverse complement strand
ACATTGTTTCCTCGACTTTATGATCACGTCGTCCACATAGACCTCGATTTCCTGATGTATCATGTCATGGAACATGGTAGTCATTGCTCTCATATACGTTGCCCCTGCGTTTTTTAACCCGAATGGCATGACCCTGTAACAGTACGTCCCCCACGGTGTGATGAACGCTGTCTTTTCCGCATCCTCCTCATCCATCAAAATCTGGTGATAGCCCGCGTAACAATCCACAAAGGAAGCAATCTCATGTTTGGCACAATTGTCAATCAATATATGGATGTTTGGAAGTGGGAAGTTGTCCTTCGGGCTCGCCTTATTGAGATCACGGTAATCAACACACACTCTGGTCTTCCCATCCTTCTTTGGCACAGGCACCACATTAGCTAACCAGGTAGGGTATCGAGTAACTCGTATGACCTTCGCCTCAAGCTGCTTGGTAACCTCTTCTTTGATTTTCACACTAATATCTGTTTTGAATTTCCTCAACTTCTGCTTGACAGGCGAGCATTCCGAATAAACTGGCAATTTGTGGACCACCAGATCGGTACTTAAGCCTGGCATGTCATCATATGACCATGCGAAAACATCTTTGTATTCGAGCAACAATTCAATTATCTCCTCCCTGAGCGGGGTTTCCAAATGGACACTTATTTTTGTTTCCCGAACATTCTCCCGATCCCCTAGATTGATTGCCTCTGTGTCATTCAAGTTAGGCTTGGGTTTTTCCTCAAATTGATTTAACTCTTTACCGATTTCTTCC
>NW_017691575.1:5099-5568 GCF_001879085.1 Nicotiana attenuata | reverse complement strand
TCCCTGAGTTGAGTTTTTAGACATAGGGCCTCCATTCCCTAGTCTCCTTTTACCAACATTAGGGCTCCAATCCCTGAGTTAAGTTTTTAGACATAGGGCCTCTATTCCATTGTCGCCTACACCAACATTAGGGCTCCAATCCCTGAGTTATGCTTTTAGACATAGGGCCTCCATTCCTTAGTCGCCTTTTTTTACCAACATTAGGGCTCCAATCCCTAAGTTGAGCTTTTACACATAGGGCCTCCATTCCCTAGTCGCCTTTACCAACATTAAGGCTCCAATCCCTGAGTTCTGTTTTTAGAAATAGAGCCTTTATTCCCTAGTCGCCTTTTTTTAGAAACATTAGGGCTCAAATCCCTGAGTTGAGATTTTAGACATAGGGCCTCCATTCCCTGGTCGCCTTTTTTACCAACATTAGGGTTCCAATCCCTGAGTTGAGTTTTTAGACATAGGGCCTCCATTCCCTAGT
>NW_017691575.1:0-321 GCF_001879085.1 Nicotiana attenuata | reverse complement strand
AATCCCTGAGTTCGAGACTTTTGAGTACATTAGGGCCTGCACTCCCTAGTAGCCTTTTTTGCCAACATTAGGGCTCCAATCCCTGAGTTGATATTTTTAGACATAGGGCCTCCATTTCCTAGTCGCCTTTTTAGCCGACATTAGGGCTCCAATCCCAGAGTTGAGATTTTTAGACATAGGGCCTCCTTTCCCTAGTCGCATTTTTTGCCAACATTAGGGCTCCAATCCCTGAGTTGAGTTTTTAGACAGAGGGCCTCCATTCTCTAGTCTCCTTTTACCAACATTAGGGCTCCAATCCCTGAGTTGAGTTTTTAGACATAG
>NW_017691574.1:0-5568 GCF_001879085.1 Nicotiana attenuata | reverse complement strand
AGGGTTCCCTATGTTCGACCTCGGGGCAGTGCAAATCGGTGGCTATGATGGACAAGCGAAAAATTCCCAAGGCACGTGTTAGAGCTGACCAGGTCTACAAGAATAGTACAAGTCCGTACTGTGACATTAAATGGATGTACCAGCCACATATCTTTATAATAAATGGTTGTACCAGCCGCATATCTTTGTGATAAATGGTTGTACCAGCTGCATATCTTTGTAATAAATGCACATATACTATGTTGGGATTCCCCCTCATATATAAAGGGGACCCTTGTTATTTCTTGCACACAGGATATTCAATACAAGAACAAGAACATTCTCTGCTCTCTAACTAAAACATTCTCTATTGTCTTTCCTTTGATTTGTTGCTTACATTTATTGTGTTTCATTGATTGTTTCCTCATTTATTATTCATCATTGATCATAAAGAGCCATCGTTGAGGTCCTTGGAACTGTTAGTCTTTCATCGATCATCCCCAGTCAAGCTCATTAGCTCAACCTCGAGGCCCAGCTTAGGCCAGTCCGAGACCCCGATTCGCAGCCGTTCAGTTTGAAAAACAACACTGCCTCTCACTCTTACTTTACTTTCCTAGCTCACACTCAGCATCTACCACCTAACAACTAGCATTAAAATAATTCACGTATTTTTAGAACCACAAAATCAAATTTAATTGTAATTACCATTTTCAAGGTAAACATATTGATAGAAGAATTAACTTAAATGTCCTCACCAACCGTTTAAACTAGAAAAAAAACGAAATGCATAATATATGTACAAAATATGTGTAATATATGTATAACCATATTTAATATTATAAAATCTATGTATACTAACTAGAAAAAGAAAACAAATGAATTCGGACGATTATGTAAACATCCCTTATTGATAAGCATTAGACCAAATTATCCATAGGGAAAGGAAGAAAAAGAAAACAGAGTTTCATGGGTTAACAAGTGGGATATAACTTTTCTCTTAAAGAGGCGTCCTTTTCAATTACGAAAGGAAATTTATTTAGATGATAGATCCATATATCAAAAATGCTCATATGGAAAAAGATTCTTTTCCTCCTTCAATATTACACTCCAAACATATCATATTTGAAATGTAAACATATCATCTTTGAAATGATGTAGATTCAAAAGTACATCATAGTCGCAATAATGCGGCATCTCGTGTGCGTTACATTATTATCTTCGACAGATAAACGACTTTGGATTTTTGTAGTCAATATACTCGACGACTTCTTTGCTTAGTGTAAACTTACATATTTTTAATTCTTTCTTGGAACAAGCCATCACCAATTATTGTAATATATAGTGGTCCTCAAGTTCAACAGGTATATAAAAGGGTATGTTAAGGTTTCAGACACAAGTTTTACAGCTTGATCGGATAGTTGTTATGCATATTTCATGATATATGGTTATATTGTACTGTATTGCTTTGAAGCATATAACATTTGGATAAATTATATTGTTTGCAGGGGCTGAGCTAGAAACCGAAGTGCGGGTTCGGTTGAATTCAGTAACTTTGGTCCAAATGTTTGTCTTAGAAATTTATTTAATATGTACAAATTATTAATTTAGAACCCAGTAACTTAAAAGTTCTAAAATTCTAAACCCAAAAGTTTCAAATCCTGGCTCTGCCTCTGATTGTTTGATGTTATTTTATGATGTCATGCACCAACAATATGAAGAATAAACTTCCAATATTACAAAGAAGAAGTACGTTACGAGGTAGAATTATTATCTAACAATGTAGGATATAAAATATAATTATATAATAATAATAATAAAGGGCAAGATGAGAGAAAAAAATAAGGTAACGATGCGACCACATCAAATCGATCGTTACATAAAGCGGCACTTTCCGTTGTTACGTAACGATGGATTTAATGATACGATACAATAAAACTTTATGTAACAATCAAAACAAACATTGTATTTAAAGTAACAAATACGGTACAGTAAAATAGGCAATAACCATCCAAACAAGTTGTTAATTGGTTGTTGCTTTTCATATATTAATATGAAGTATGGAAATTCCAACTGCATAGTAGTATATGAAAATTATCACGATTTAACTTAGCGAATGTGATGACCCAATAGGTCATCTAGAGTTTTAAATCTTAATTTTGTGTTTCAAAACCTCAAATACCTTATTTTAGTCTTTCTCGCTTTGCCTGCAGTCCGTGTTTTTATGTTAAAAATTTGATAAAATGTGAAATTATGCCTTACAAAATCTATTTGAGTTCACTTCGGTCAATGTTTTGAGCGAACGGACCCGGATTCGTATTTTGACAGTCCCAGCGGGTCCATATCATGATTTGGGACCTGGGTGTATGCCCAAAATCGAATTCGGAGGTCCCTAGCTCGGGTTATCGCATTTTGTCGGAAATTTGAAGTTTAAAGGTTTAAAGAATTTATAAATTTGACCGATGTTTGATTTTATTGATACCAGGTCCGTATTTTGTTCCAGAATTCGGTATAGGTCCATTACTATATTTATAACTTGTCTGCCAAATTTGGTGCAAAACGCTAGTGATTTGACGTGATTCGGACGTCTGGTTGTTAAATTAGAAATTCTCATTGAAAATTTCATTTGGTTTGGTGTCCGATTCGTAGTTCTAGGTATTATTTTCATGTTTTGATCACGCGAGCGAGTTCGTATAAGGTTTTTGGACTTGTGTGCATATATGGTTTGGAGCCCCGAAGGTTCGGGTGAGTTTCGGATAGCCTACGGACCTTTTGATCTTTGAAAAATCTAGTTTTTTCAGCTTTAGCTGTCATCCGGTGGGTTGTGCTTCGCGATCGCGAAGCTATTCACGCGACCGCGAAGCTATTCTCGCGACCGCAAAGGGGATCTTGTCACGATCCGGAATTCCCACCTTGGGGACCGTGATGGCGCCTAACATTTTACTTGCTAGGCAAGCCAACGTTAGAGAAACGTTAAGTCAATTTTCATTCAATTTCAATAAATAAAGTCGACTAAACCAAAATGAATTAAATCTGAGTGTGGAATAGCATAAATGCCAAATATCTACTACAATACGGATCTGGAGTTATAATTCACGAGCTTCTAGAATTTACTACCAACAGAGTCTGAAAGAAATACAACTGTTTTGAACGAAAAAAAAAAGTAAAATAGTAAAATAGAAGGGGACTTCAAGGTTTGCGGACGACAGCAGATCTACCTCGAGTCTCCAAAAGCTAATCCAAGCTGCTACACCTCACGAACAGCTAGGGCCAGTACAAAAATCTGCACAAGAAGTACAGAGTGTAGTATGAGTACAACAAACCCCGGGTACTCGTAAGTGTCGAGCCTAACCTCGATGAAGTAGTGACGAGGCTATGACAAGACACCTACATGATAAACTGTGCAGATAACAGTATATGTACAAGATAACGACAAATAAAAGCTAAACATGGACTATTGGGAAGGGACATGCTAAAGGGGATACATGATACGAGAGATATAGCGGAAATGGTAACCAGAATAGTCAATATGCCTTTAACCAGTAAAAACAATTAAGCACAATGAAGAAAATTACCCGGCATCACCCTTTGTTCTTTTACTCTCAACCTCACAATGAAACAATGATAATGCACGGACCACCCTTCATGCTTTTACTCTTACTCACAGTATAGATCAATAAATACAACACGACATCACCCTTCGTGCATTAACTCTCATAACATGTCACGGTATCACACTTCGTGCATTGACACTCACAATATGGCACAGCATCACCCTTCGTGCATTAACACTCATAATATGGCACGGCATCACCCTTCGTGCTTTAACACTCTCACTTACCACATAACAATGAACAAGTAATAATTGGGAGATAGGATCAACAAGAACAAGTTTTACTTCAACAATGGGTCCACAATACCAATCTCAACTTTGGAATCAATACTCAATCATCACGAAATCCCATAAACACGGTAGAAACGATCAAAATTTAACAATAACTAGTCTAAGCATGGATAACATGATCAAAGAAAGCAATAATTGTAAAGAACAAGTTCCACCCGCATGCTATAACCCGACAACAACGCATATGTACACGTCACCTAACATATACGTTGTACCCAACATCTAAACATGTAGCAAATAGACAAACAAGTCCTAATCACTCAAGTCAAGGTTAACCACAACACTTACCTCGCTCCAAAGGATCAATTCAAAGCTCAACCACAGCTTTGCCTTTCAAACAAGCCTCTGAACCAATAGAATCTAGCAATTTACCAACCAAACGATTCAAATTAAGCCTTAGGAACTACCCACGATTGCAAAGGATTCAATTTAGGTCATTATTGAAAAAGTCAACAAAAGTCAGCTCCCGGCCCCGCTTGGTCCAATCCTGAAATTCAGAATCCGATTACCCATTCATCCCCGAGCCGGTTATGTAATTTATTTTGGAATACGACCTCAATTTGAGGTCTAATCTCCAATTTTACAACCAAATTCCTAATCCTACCCGAACCCCCAATTTCCACCATGAAAACACTAGATTTTAGGTTGAAATCTTAGGAAAAGTAGTGAAAGATTGAAAGAAAATGGATTAGAATCACTTACCAACGATTTGAGGGGAGAAGATATCTTTGAAAAATCGACTCTAGGATTTTATTGTTTTGAAAATTTGAAGAATGAACAAAAATCCCGTCTAACTCCCATTTTGATCAAGCGCAAACGTCGCAAATGCGACCTGGGGTTCGCAATTGGGAAACCCGCAAATGCGAAGATTCCCCCATCTCTACTAACATCGCGTTTGCGATGGTTTGTTCGCAAATGCGAACTTCGACCTTCCGCAAATGCGACCGTTTGATTGCAATTTGTGATCATTGTACCCCCTGACCCACTTTGCAAATGTGAAAGTGAGGTGCCCTAGCTACTCTTCGCAAATGCGATGAGTTGCTCGCAAATGCGAACCCATCAGAGGTCGCAAATGCGAAGCCTGACCTCGAAATTGCGAGGTCTNGAGGTGAGACCACTCCCTACGGAGGAGGAAGAAACGACCATCGACTTCTGAGTACGAAGGAAGGAATAAATAAAAGAAGACGGTCCTACGAGGACGAGGATTCTCACGGCAAGGCGGATCCGCTCGAGGGCGTGAGGAAAGTGTCGCCGCTGACGAAGATCTCATTTTTATTGGTAGCTCTGTGGACATCAATGCACCCGAAGAGGATGATTCTATATTGACGGCTCGAACCAGAAAGCCTCCCGAGGCTATTGAACCTGCTGAGCTTGAGGCCCCTAATCTCGAGGGAGAGATTCATCAAGAGAGGAAGGGCGAAGGTCCTTCATTACTTGATTTGGCAGCTGGTTCTCGGACGACGGGAAGTGCTCCGAGGAAAATAGACTTTGTCATACCCCCGCCAGGATAGGGAGTCTCGGGCTGCTCTATTGGGGCCAATGAGACCGATTCGGTAGATGGGAAATTGACCTTTGAGGAAGCTTAGCGAATCTGCTCTATGGTGCGTTTAGAGTTCATTATTGCTTTTCCAACTTCGTGCTTTCTTATTTTTGACCGAACCTTCTTTCTCATAGGCCTTCGATAAGCT
>NW_017691573.1:5343-5569 GCF_001879085.1 Nicotiana attenuata | reverse complement strand
ATGTCAAAGAACTCGCATCAGCGTTCACTTGTTGCCATCAGAGAAGGAAGAATATACGGAATTTTTAAAAGAATATGAGGACATATTCACCTGGTCGTATGATGATATGACTGGTCTCAGCACGGCCATTGTAGCTCATAAGTTGCCAACAGATCCAGCCTGTCCACCGGTAAAGCAAAAGCTCAGGAAATTCAAGCCCGACATGAGTTTGAAAATCAAAGAAGAG
>NW_017691573.1:0-715 GCF_001879085.1 Nicotiana attenuata | reverse complement strand
TAATTATATTTATAAAATTGGCCCCAGTATTTTTAATTTGATAATTATGTATTATTAATCATTTTAGCACGTTTGATTTACTTCCAGAAATTATTTTGCTATTTTTTATAAATTAAACAAGGGAAAAGTGGCTATTTAAAAGTTAGCCTTTTTTGCATTTCAATTTCAACCGGAATTGGGCCCAAATCTCAGCCCCAAATTGAACCCAATTCCCTAACCCAATTTCCTAATCCACCCGACCCAACACCCAATCACCCGAACCGGCCCGTGTCCCTTTTAATCTGAGCCGCTGATCATTTTGATCAACGGCCCAGGCTCCCCCTTACCATTTTTAATTCTAAACGAACCCCCAAACCCTCCCCATTTTCTCAAAGACCGCCGCCTCTAATCCCTCGTCTCTCTCAAACGCTCTCACCCACCTGAAACCCTAATAGCCGCCTACCCCCTCTTCGACCTCAAATCACCGGAATCCATGGCTAATCTAACCATGGACGACCTCTACTCACCACCTACTGCTCCCACACGTCTGCTCACTGAAGATTGGAGGCCAGACCTCAAGGGTCTTCATCCAGACCTTGGTCGATTCGAGATTCTTTGGCCGTTTCCGGCCTTGCTCCGGCGTATCTTGGCCTCTTGAGCCTGGATTCGACCTTATCAACTCAGATCCGTTCTCGTGACTTCCAAGCCTTTCTCGTCCTTTAGGGTTCTCACGAGC
>NW_017691572.1:4748-5569 GCF_001879085.1 Nicotiana attenuata | reverse complement strand
CGACTTAAATGATAAAAGTTCAGAAGCCACGAGAAGACTTAAAGAAAGCCTTCGAGAGTTCCCTGCAACCACGTGGAATGACGTTTATAACAGGTACAGTACAAAGTTGCGAATTGAGGAAGATACCGTACCTCAGTTTCATCATGAAGAAAGGAGCAATTCCAGGAGGTCAGAAACCGAAAAAAGATCAGGTAAAAATAGATATGATCTATATATGGGACCTGCAAGAAAAGACTCACGGTCAAAGGAGGATAATCAATGATATGATCAAAAATCGAGGAACAGGGAATCTGGTTCTTCATCAAGGTTCAGGAATGACCGAAACAGACAAGAGTCACGAGATGATGACAGAGGTTTAAAAGCAAGATTCGGTGGGTATAATTTCAATGTTACTACCTCCGAGCTCGTAGCTGTTTTAAGAAGCATGGGAGACAAGGTACGGTGGCCTAAAGAGATGCGGTCAAATCCAAACAGGCACAATCCAGATCATTGGTGCGAATTCCACAATGATCACAGGCATAACACTTCAGAATGTAGATTCTTACAAAGTGAAGTGGACCATCTATTGAAACAAGGGTATCTCACTGAGTTATTTAGTGAGAAAGGTAAGCAAGCCTATATGAAAAATAGGCAAGAGCCACCAAAACCCCCATCACCCAAGAGAACCGTGAATGTTATAAGTGGGGGAGAAGATATTTATGGTGTAACATATACGGCTTCCAACAAGGTTTCTAAAGTAACGATTACACACGGGAAACGGTACGACAGGTTATGAAAGTATTCGTTTCGATGATGCAGATACTAAGGAGTGATGACCCCCC
>NW_017691572.1:0-702 GCF_001879085.1 Nicotiana attenuata | reverse complement strand
TAGGAGAATTCCGTTCGTTTTTGGCCTTTAGTTATTACGTGGAAAGTGGACGGAACCCCCAGTGAACCACAGGAAGGAGAACCAGGTAATTCAAGTAATTCTCATTTTCAAAATTTAGTACTAACTTTGCAGAAACAACTTAAGGAACAAAATGAGCGCATCGAGCAAATCCCTGGAGTTCCCCCTGTGATCAAAGGAGTGGATGTGGATAAGTACTCGCAACAACCTTGGAAACCAAGTGCTGCTCCCCTTCCAATACCTAAAAAGTTCAAAATGCATGACATCTCGAAATATGATGGCACAACAGACCCACGTGATCACGTAACTGCATTTACTATAGGTGTAAAAGGCAACGATTTGACCAAGCAAGAAATTGAATCCGTGTTGGTCAAAAAATTTGGAGAAACACTCACCAAGGGTGCATTAACCTGGTATTCTCTTTTACCTGAAAATTCTATAAACTCTTTTGCTGAGCTTGCAAATTCTTTTATTAAAGCGCACTCGGGAGCTCAAAAGGTTGAAAAAAGAATGGAAGACATTTTCAAAATTAAACAAGGGGACTCAGAGTTGCTCAGAGATTTTGTTGATAGATTCCAACGTGAAAGGATGACTTTACCCTGTGTACCTGATAATTGGGCTGCAATTGCTTTTGCAAGCGACTTAAATGATAAAAGTTCAGAAGCCACGAGAAGACTTAAAGAA
>NW_017691571.1:1495-5569 GCF_001879085.1 Nicotiana attenuata | reverse complement strand
ATATGATTCTTTAGAGACAAAATTACGTAGGAAATTATAGCTTGCTCTAGGATGGCCCTTTAAACAAAAATGAGACGAGCCTCGCCGCACAAAATATATAAATTGCGGGGCCCTCATCAAATGCTTTTTATTAAAATCTTTAGAAATTCGGGACGCACCATTTAGCGAATTTACATGGCCTCCCACAAAGTTAACAAGACGCTAGCCTCTTTAGGCGCGCTTTTTAATAATTTTACCTTCTTAACTATGGGTGTGCATTTCATGCGACCCAAATCCAAATCCCAAAACGTTGAATAAGAGGTGTCAAGGATCCGGGTGCATTTCATGTGACGTGATCCAAAAACACGCTCTTAAACGGCGTTCACTTTCATAAAAAATTTAATTAAAAGCGGTTAAACAATTCTAAAATTGCAATAGGATAACGTGTGTTAAACTCAAAGTTTAGCCAAATATAGCAGTTGAGCGACCGTGTTAGAACCACGGAACTCGGGAGTGCCTAACCCCTTCTCCCGGGTTAACAGAATTCCTTACCCGGATTTCTGGTTCGCGACTGTTAAACAGAGTCAAACCCTTTCCTCGATTCGGGATTCATACCGGTGACTTGGGACACCATAAATCTCCCAAGTGGCGACTCTGAACTTCTTAATAAACGAATCCAGTTTGGATTGTCCTTTAATTGGAAAAACTCCTTTATTATTTTCACCCTTCCAGGGGTGTAGTAGTGAAAAAAGGAGGTGTGACAGCTCTGGCGACTCTGCTGGGGACAAGAACCCAGAATTTCGGTTTAGGGTTCAAGAATTCAAGCTCAGTTAAATTGTTATATTTGGCTTTATCTGATTTTTCTACATGTTCCATGCTGTATGTGCTAAATGTTTTACCGCTTTGATATTTGTTGAATTGAATATAAACTGTCGCGAATCCCTTCCTCTCTCTGAGTCTTCTACATCATGGAGAAGGGTGCACTTCGTGTAGCTTCTCTTCTGTTTAGAGTCTTTTCCCATTTAGAACGAGGTTTGGATAAGTTGCTAAGCCGGCGGAGCTTCTGTATCCCCGGTACGCTGCCTCCCCCTCGGCTCGAGTTGTCCGCTCGGGTAAGCCAGGTCTAGACCAATAAACCTAGGGTTTAAAACCTAGAAGAACAAAACCTCATGCCGGATCCCTAGTAGGACGCTTGTTTGCATCATATGCATTTGACTTAGGGGACTCAACACAGGGGTTGGGTCCGTCTAGGACAGGTGTACCCGGAATAATGGACCATCCTGATGCATCTTACGTGCTACTTGCGCATTTATTTGCTCGGCTTTGCATGTTGACCGGCTTGTCTAAATGAGTGAATTATGAAAATAAGCAATGTTAAGGCTAAGTGAGGGTAACCGCTAGTTTTGAAAAACCAGTGTCCAAGTAGTGTTGAAATGCTGCCGGATTTTTTAGTTTTCTTTAGTTTGTTTTGCTTACCAATGGAAAAGAAAAACGAAAAAACAAAAAAAAGGGTTTTATTTTTAAATTAGTTTGTTTATTTGCCACTGAACAAAAAATATATATAAAAAAATGAATTTTGCTTTCAGAAATAGTGTATTTGCCAACAAAAACAAAAGAGTCATATTTTCAAAAATAGTTAGGTTTATTTGCCCGAACTACGCTGGTTTGATTCTCACCGGATGTGAGATACGTAGGCAACCCTCATCGGGTCCAACCACCCTTTTTCAAAAATATCCAAAAATACCAAGACTTTAACTTTTTGTCAAAATAAGTCGGGTGCCGCCATTCTTGTTTAAAATAAGCCGACTGTCCCCAAAAGGGCGCCGGAAGGCTATTTTTGCAAGAACAGCCACCCTGAGTCATTTTTAAATGGTTTGTGAGCACAGCCTTAAAATCTCCCTCCCGGAAGTGCTGAGAGGCCGTATTTGCAAAACCAAGTCTTTGCTTTCTTAAATAAAATTTTTAAAAAAATAGACACTTTTCTTTTAAGTCACAATAAGTCAGCTTTCTTTAAATAGACACACTTTTCCTTAGAACTCCTTGTCCAGGATGACCCAGTTGACATTGAAACCTTCTTAGTCTTGCGCAGGCCCGCGGCGATGCCGAGAGATGCCCCGCGGGCCCCAGGATTTGAAGCTTTGATGTATTCCTAGATAATCGAGTCTGTATTTTTATTTTTGAGTCTGTTTTGTAACTTCCCTTTTGAGAAAAAGAAAAGCAAATAGTCTAGTAACTTTGTAGTCGCAGTTGTTATTAATGAAAATTTGAATATTCCCGGAAAATTGTTTCTTTATTTCTTGCATTTAGTTCTGCATATATTTGCAAGAACTACGCTTGGTCTGATTCACGCGGGGTCGTGATACGTAGGCAATCTCCATAAGATTCGACCGTAATAATAATAAAAAAAGGGTGAAAAAACGAGAAAGGAAAGAAAACAAAGAGGGAAAGGAAAACAAAAAAAAGGGGGGAAGCCAAATAAAAGCAAATAAGAGAAATAAAAAGAGAGCAAGAGAAAAGGAAAGAAAAGAGCGGAAAAATAATTTTGAGGAAAAGAGCGGTTCGGAACAAGGAAAACCAAGGTAAGAGTGAAAAGAAAGAAAAGAGAAAAAAGAAGAAAGAGAAAGGAGAAGAGAAAGTTTGCAATTGGCAAGTAAAGGAAATGGAAAGCCGGGATGACGCATGCGACTGAGCAAAGGCATAAAAGGAAACGGTTAACTGCTTAGGTGCATTCACTCCTCAATGTGCGGTTATCTATCTGTTAATGCCCTTTCCACTAACAGAATTGTTGTTGATAAGTCCAGGCAAGTGGTTAAGTTGACTGGCATTCTGGCAACCCATCCCTACAACACCCGCTCTAAGGATAAGTCAAACATGGTCAACCAGGAATTGGAAGCAAGCATTGTCGACCCATCTAGGGAGGAGGAAGTAGTGGACGTTAATGAAATGAAGGAGGATATGTATAAACGGAAGCAACAAATGGCCGAGATGTACCAGGCCTGGTCGAAGGGACATCCACCACCAGCCTATCCTGCTAACCCCACCTACCTCCCACCACTAGCTCAGCCTCAAGATCCTCCCACAGTGAATTCATCTCCTACTTTCCCTACTTACCAGCAGTACTACGGAACCACCTCTCAAACACCACCACCTCCACCACCCAAACAAATTCCATGCCCTCCACCACCAATTACTCCTATGTTCGTGGCTCCCCCACCTGTCGCACTACACAGGTCTTCTAGCGAACCTTTGTTCCAAACCCATGATAACCAGTATTACCCACCCGAAGCCACTTTCAAACCACCAGAGCCATGCCCTTACACTCCCCACCTTGATCTCTCAGTTGAAGAAGAAAAGCCTCTCAAAAACCCTGAGCAAGAGGAAATGATACGGAAGGTTAAGAGCTTAGAACGGTCATTCCGAAATATGCAGGGGCTTGGAGGACAAGTGAGTGTAGCCTACAAGGACATGTGCTTGTTTCCTGATGTCCAGTTGCCAGTAGGATTTAAATTACCCAAGTTTGACTTATATGATGGACATGGTGATCCGGTGGCCCACTTAAGGGGATTCTGTAGCAAGATGAGAGGAGCGGGAGGAAGGGACGAGTTATTGATGGCTTACTTTAGTCAAAGTCTAAGTGGAGCAGCTTTGGAGTGGTACACACGACAGGATCATGCTCGATGGTACACTTGGGAGGATCTGGCCCAAGCATTTGCATGTCATTTCCAGTATAATCTCGAAATTGTCCCGGACCGTCTATCACTAACTAAAATTGAGAAGATGCCCGGAGAAAGCTTCAGAGAGTATGGTTTTCGGTGGAGAGAGCAGGCAGCAAGAGTCGATCCTCCAATGAAAGAGAACGAGATGGTGGATTATTTCTTACAGGCTTTGGAGCCTACCTATTATGGTCATCTGGTGTCAGCAGTGGGAAAAACTTTCAATGAGGTCGTGAAAATGGGAAGTATGGTGGAAGAGGGTCTCAAGTCTAACAAGATTATGAGCTATTCAGCAATCAAAGCAACTACTCAGGCTATTCAGAGCGGCACTGGAGGAGTATTGGGAAAGAAGAAGAAAGAAGAGGTTGCAGTAGTGGAATCG
>NW_017691571.1:0-667 GCF_001879085.1 Nicotiana attenuata | reverse complement strand
CCATGGATTGACTCGCTCAGGAAGATAGTTTTGCTCCGGACGAGCGTGAGAAAGGCGTAAATTCACCAAAGATAATCCAGTATCAGTGAGAAAGCTGTAACTGAAGAGGAGGCAGAAGAATTTTTGAAGAAGATGAAGGCACAGGAATATTCCATTGTAGAACAGTTGAGAAAGACCCCGGCGCAAATCTCTTTGCTATCATTATTGATCCACTCAGATGAGCACCGCCAGGCATTGATGAAAATTCTGAATGAGGCCCACGTTCCCGATAAGATTTCTGTGAACCATTTAGAGAAAATAGCAAACAAGATTTTTGAGGTCAACAGGGTTACATTTTCTGATGATGAGCTGCCTTTGGAAGGCACTGAGCATAATAGAGCACTCTACCTCACGGTGAAATGTGAAGACTCTATGGTCACCTGGGTGCTAGTTGATAACGGGTCCAGTGCAAACATTTGCCCTCTCTCCACCCTGGAAAAATTAAAGGTGGACAGTGGGAGAATCCACAAGAATAGTATTTGCGTGCGAGGATTTGATGGAGGAGGCAAGGACACAGTTGGGGATATAGTGTTGCAACTGACAATAGGTCCGGTTGAATTCACTATGGAGTTCCAAGTGCTTGACGTGGTTGTCTCTTACAATCTCTTGTTAGGCCGACCCTGGATCC
>NW_017691570.1:4488-5569 GCF_001879085.1 Nicotiana attenuata | reverse complement strand
ATTTGTGACTTAGAAGTGTGATCAGAAGTGATTTTGGAGGTCCGGTGTAGAATTAAGCTTGAATTGGCGAAGTTAGTATTTTGGCGAATTCCGGTTGATGGGTGAGAATTTGATCCGAGGGCCGGAATGGAATTCCGAGAGTTGCTGTAGCTTCGTTAGGTGATGTTGGATATGTGTGCAAATTTTCAGGTCATTCGGACGTCGTTTGGTCGGGTTTTTGATAGAATGCGTAATTCGGAAGTTTTTAAGAAACTTAGGCTTGAATCCGATGTGATTTAATGGTTTTAGCGTTGTTAAATGTGTTTTGCGGATTGGAACAAGTTTGAATGAGGTGTTAGGATGTGTTGGTGTTTTTGGTTGAGGTCCCGGGGGCCTCGGGGTGAATTCGAGTGGTTAAACGAGAGTTTTTGGAAGTTGCTTCAGGTCTGAGATTTCTGTCATCTGGTATTTCCGCTTCTGCGGAAATGGACCGCAGAAGCGGATGGAAAAGCGCAGAAGCGATCTTGTGTTGAATTGATGAGTTCCGCATAAGCGGATCCCTTTTCGCATCAGCGGGTCCGCAGGTGCGAGTGAATAATCGCAGAAGCGGTCTTGGGTAATCCGCAGAAGCGGAGAATATGTCGCAAGGGCGGAAGTGGTAAGTTAAGTGAGAAACCGCATAAGCGGGGAAATAGCCGCAGAAGCGGTCCCGCATATGCGGAAGCGGGACCGCATAAGCGAAAATCGCTGTAGGCAGTAGGAGTTTATATTCATTTTTGCTCCGCGAGGGTTATGTTATTTCCGCCATTTTTGAGCGAGCTTTGAGAGCTTTGAGGCAATTTTGAAGAGGGATTCAAGGAGGAATGATTAGAGGTAAGTTCCTTGGCCTAAATTCACGAGATTATGTTAGATTTAACATGGAAATTGGTTGAAATTCATCAAAAGGGGTAAAGCTAGGGCTTGAGTTTTTGATATTTCAAATTGGGATTTGATAGGTCATTTGAGCTCGGATTTGGGAGTTCTTGGTATGTATGGACTCGTGGCGAGACGAGGAATCCGGTAATGTGAGTTTTGTAATTTTTCGTGAAGTGGGCCCGGGGCT
>NW_017691570.1:0-764 GCF_001879085.1 Nicotiana attenuata | reverse complement strand
TGATTCGTGTGCTATATGGAGTTGGAGACTGGGAGTTCTCAGGTACAGACTATGTAGTGGTTGTGGATCGTGTGTATCGGCACCGTTTAGCGGCTATTGGGATTTGGAGGCCCGAGTGGATCTTCCTTTGCTTGGTATGTAGGTTTTGGATATGATGTTGGGGTGTAGACTGGTTGTCTCAGTGTTGGGTTATTCTAGACTATTGCGCTATGGGCTATGACAAAAAATGCCACGGGTTGAGTGGCGAGGTGCATCGGCTCATGTTCTAGCAGAGTGGTTTGCATTTCCAAAGACCAGCGGATGGCTGGGAAGGACTGCTTTTCTTAATTGGGCCTTCGTGATGGATGTCAGTGCAGAGGTTTCTACCATTGGTTCAGTTCCGGTATTGAGGGACTTTTCGGATGCGTTTCTTGTGGCCGGGCATGTCGTCGGGCGAGGTTGTGGATTTCGATATTGATTTGGTGCCAGGCACCGTATCGTACGGCTCCGGCAGGAGTTATAGTAGTGGAAGGAGCAGCTTCAGGCTTCCTTGGTAATGAGTTCGTTGGCAGGCCGATGTGGCTACGTATTCAGCTTGAGTTGCTATTTTATGTTGTGAGACGTTAGGATTTGTTGATTATGGGCACCTGTGATGCGGTTCTATTGGGGATTCATAGTGAAAGTCGAGCGGGAAGAGTAATTGGATGTTGCTCGGTAAATGGAGTGTTGGTTATAACCTATCGAGTTGCGTGTCGTATGTTATTTGTTTCACCGTGGGTGTAATG
>NW_017691569.1:5284-5569 GCF_001879085.1 Nicotiana attenuata | reverse complement strand
TTTCGGCAATCAGGCGCCCACCTAGATAACAAGGGAATACTGTTCAAGTTTTGGCAATCAGGCGCCCACCTGGAGAATAAGGGAATACATTTCAAGTTTTGGCAATCATGCGCCCACCTGGAGAACAAGGGAATACAGTTCAAGTTTTTGCAATCAGTCGCCCACCTGGAGAACAAGGGAATACAATCCAATTTCCGGCTATCAGGTGCCCACCTGGAGAATAAGGGAATACAGTACGAGTTTCGGCTATCAGGCGCCCACCTGGAGAACAAGGGAATATAGTTC
>NW_017691569.1:0-385 GCF_001879085.1 Nicotiana attenuata | reverse complement strand
ACAGTTCAAGTTTCGGCAATCAGGCGCCCACCTGGAGAACAAGGGAATAGAGTTCAAGTTTTGGTAATCAGGCGCCCACTCGGAGAACAAGGGAATACAGTTCAAGTTTCTGTAATCAGCTGCCCACCCGGAGAACAAGGGAATACAGTTCAAGTTTCGGTAATCAGGCGCCAACCTGGAGAACAAGGGAATACAGTTCAAGTTTTGGCAATCAGGCGCCCACCTGGAGAACAAGGGAAGACAGTTCAAGTTTCGGCAATCAGGTACCTACCTGGAGAACAAGGGAAGACAGTTCAAGTTTCGGCAATCAGGCGCCCACCTGGAGAACATGGGAAGACAGTTCAAGTTTGTCGCCAATCAGGCGCCCACCAGGTGAAAAGGGAAT
>NW_017691568.1:5306-5570 GCF_001879085.1 Nicotiana attenuata | reverse complement strand
TTAGGGCTCCAATCCCTGAGTTGTGCCTTTTTAGATATAGGGTCTCCATTCCCTAGTCGCCTTTTGCCAACATTAGGTCCCCAATCCCTGAGTTGTGCCTTTTCAGACATAGGGCCTCTATTCCCTAGTCGCCTTTTGCCAACATTAGGGCTCCAATCCCTGAGTTGTGCCGTTTCAGACATAGGGCCTCCACTCCCTAGTCGCCTTTTGCCAATATTAGAGCTCCAATCCCTGAGTTGTGCCTTTTTAGACATAGGGCCTCCA
>NW_017691568.1:0-302 GCF_001879085.1 Nicotiana attenuata | reverse complement strand
TCATAGGGCCTCCATTCCCTAGTCGCCCTTTTGCCCTAACATTAGGGCTCCAATCCCTGAGTTGTGCCTTTTTAGACATAGGGCCTCCATTCCCTAGTCGTCTTTTGCCAACATTAGGGCTCCAATCCCTGAGTTGTGCCTTTTTAGACATAGGACCTCCTCTCTCTAGTTGCCTTTTGCCAACATTAGGCTTTCAATCCCTGAGTTGTGCCTTTTTAGACATAGGGCCTCCATTCCCTAGTCGCCTTTTGCCAACATTAGGGCTCCAATCCCTGAGTTGAGCTTTTTAGACATAGGGTCTC
>NW_017691567.1:5291-5570 GCF_001879085.1 Nicotiana attenuata | reverse complement strand
CACGGCGGAAAGCGTGGGCTATAGCACACGAAAACTTGGGAATCGGGCGAAATTCTAGTTTTATGGCCGTAAAACGCCAAAAAATGTAATTTGGTCATGGCGGGGCGGTGACTATGGTTCCTTACGCTGTATTTGACATCCCGGAAAAATTTTAGGCTATCCGGGTCTGGGCCCACGGCGGAAGGCGTGGGCTATAGCACACGAAAATTAGGGACTCGCGCGGATTTTCAGTTTTATGGCCGTAAAATACCAAAAGATATAATTTGGTCATGGCGGGGC
>NW_017691567.1:0-333 GCF_001879085.1 Nicotiana attenuata | reverse complement strand
GTTTCTTAGGCCGTATTTGACGTCCAGGAAAAATTTTAGGCGATCCGGGTCTGGGGGCCCGGGCCCACGGCAGAAGGCGTGGGCTATAGCATAGGAAAATTTGGGAATCGGGCGGAATTCTAGTTTTATGGTCGTAAAATGCCAAAAAATGTATTTTGGTCATGGCAGGGCAGTGACTATAGTTCCTTAGGCTGTATTTGATGTCTCGGAAAAATCTTAGGCTATCCGGGTCCGGGGGCCCGGCCCCACGGCGGAAAGCGTGGGCTATAGCACACGAAAACTTGGGAATCGGGCGAAATTCTAGTTTTATGGCCGTAAAATGCCAAAAAATGT
>NW_017691566.1:5239-5570 GCF_001879085.1 Nicotiana attenuata | reverse complement strand
GTTGAGTTTTTAGACATAGGGCATCCATTCCCTTGTTGCCTTTTTTACCAACATTAGGGCTCAAATCTCTGAGTAGAGTTTTTAGACATAGGGCCTCCATTCCCTAGTCGCCTTTTTACCAACATTAGGGTTCCAATCCCTAAGTTGAGATTTTAGACATAGGGCCTCTATTCCCTAGTCGCCTTTTACCAACATTAGGGCTCCAATCCCTGAGTTGAGATTTTTAGACATAGGGCCTCCATTCCCTAGTCGCCTTTTTTACCAACATTAGGGCTCCAATCCCTGAGTTGAGTTTTTAGACATAGGGCCTCCATTCCCTAGTCGCCTTTTT
>NW_017691566.1:0-303 GCF_001879085.1 Nicotiana attenuata | reverse complement strand
TTTTTACCAACATTAGGGCTCAAATCCCGTAGTTGAGTATTTAGACATAGGGCCTCCATTCCCTAGTCGCCTTTTTACCAACATTAGGGTTCCAATTCCCGAGTTGAGTTTAAAGACATAGGGCCTCCATTCCCTAGTCGCCTTTTACCAACATTAGGGCTCCAATCCTTGAGTTGAGTTTTTAGACATAGGGCCTCCATTCCCTTGTTGCCTTTTTTACCAACATTAGGGCTCCAATCCCTGAGTTGAGTTTTTAGACATAGGGCCTCCATTCCCTAGTCGCCTTTTTCCAACATTAGGGCT
>NW_017691565.1:5116-5571 GCF_001879085.1 Nicotiana attenuata | reverse complement strand
ATTCATTTATAAAGTAAAATCGTTTACATTGCTTAAAACTCATTTATGAATCTTTTTTATCTACCGTCGATATACTAAAAGAAGTAAGATATAAATTCTGCCAAAAAGAGGGATGCAACACAAGGACTTCCCAGGGGGTCACCCATCCTAGTACTACTCTCGCCCGAGCACGCTTAACTTCGGAGTTCTGATGGGATCCGGTGCGTTAGTGTTGGTTTGATCGCATCCGACATTCCTTGCACTCTAAATTACCTTATTACCTTTCCTCCTTCCGCTCCAGGTCCGAAAGTGTAAAACCATAAAACGACGTAACTTTACGCTCATTTATTAGTTCTACGCGATTCCTCTTTTGATCTTATGTATTTTTCGCGGGCAAAAGCGTTGACCAATAACTACAAGCCGCGCTCGGCGATAATATCACAATTAGAGGGCCCGACATGCCTGTCACACTAGGC
>NW_017691565.1:0-609 GCF_001879085.1 Nicotiana attenuata | reverse complement strand
TAAGCGCGTAAAACTCATTTGCTAATTTATTAGATCTACCGTCGATATATTAAAAGAAGCAGGATACAAATTTTTTCAAAAAGAGGGATGCAACACGAGGACTTCCCAGGGGGTCACCCATCCTAGTACTACTCTCGCCCAAGCACGCTTAACTTCGGAGTTCTGATGGGATCCGGTGCGTTAGTGCTGGTATGATCGCATCCGACATTCCTTGCACTCTAAATTCCCTTATTACCTTTCCTCCTTCCGCTCCAGGTCCGAAAGTGTAAAACCTTAAAACGACGTAACTTTACGCTCATTTATCCGTTCTACGCGCTTCCTCTTTTGATCTTATGTATTTTTCGCGGGCAAAATCGTTGACCAATAACTACAAGCCGCGCTCGGCAATAATATCACAATTAGCGGGCCCGACATGCCTGTCACACTAGGCCGCGTGGAACGACGACATCGCAACTAGATGCCTTGCAGATGCCGCCTTCGAGGCCAAGGGATAGTGACATGTCAAGTGCAAAGGTGTTAAGCCCGTAAGGTCGTGATTTACAATATCTACCTTTCAAATATTTTCCTTTTTTTTCCCTAATTATTTTCTTTTAAAATAAATTATTATTT
>NW_017691564.1:5269-5571 GCF_001879085.1 Nicotiana attenuata | reverse complement strand
GTTTTTAGACATAGGGCCTCCATTCCCTAGTCGCCTTTTTTACCAACATTAGGGCTCCAATCCCTGAGTTGAGATTTTAGACATAGGGCCGCCATTCCCTAGTCGCCTTTTTACCAACATTAGGGCTCCAATCACTGAGTTGAGTTTTTAGACATAGGGCCTCCATTCCCTAGTCGCCTTTTTTTTACCAAGATTAGGGCTCCAATCCCTCAGTTGAGATTTTAGACATAGGGCCTCAATTCCCTAGTCGCCTTTTTACCAACATTAGGGCTCCAATCCTAAAGTTGAGTTTTTAGACATAG
>NW_017691564.1:0-885 GCF_001879085.1 Nicotiana attenuata | reverse complement strand
TTTTAGACATAGGGCCTCCATTCCCTAGTCGCCTTTTACCAATATTAGGGCTCCAATCCCTTAGTTGAGATTATTAGACATAGGGCCTCCATTCCCTAGTCACCTTTTTTGCCAATATTAGGGCTCCAATCCCCGAGTTGAGTTTTTAGACATAGGACCTCCATTCCCTAGTCGTCTTTTACGAACATTAGGGCTCCAATCCCTGAGTTGAGTTTTTAGACATAGGGACTCCATTCCCTAGTCGCCTTATACCAACATTAGGGCTCCAATCCCTGAGTTGAGATTTTAGACATAGGGCCTCCTTTCCCTAATCGCCTTTTTTACCAACATTAGGGCTCCAATCCCTGAGTTGAGTTTTTAGACATAGGGCCTCCATTCCCTAGTCGCCTTTTTACTAACATTAGGGTTCCAATCCCTGAGTTGAGTTTTTAGACATAGGGCCTCCATTCCCTAGTCGCCTTTCTTACCAGCAATAGGGCTCCAATCAATGAGTTGAGATTTTAGACATAGGGCCTCCATTCCCTGATGACCTTTTTTACCAACATTAGGGTTCCAATCCCTGAGTTGAGTTTTTAGACATAGGGCCTCCATTCCCTAGTCGCATTTTTTTTTACCAACATTAGGGCTCCAATGCCTGAGTTGAGATTTTAGATATAGGGCCTCCATTCCCTAGTCGCCTTTTTACGAATATTAGGGCTCCAATCCCTGAGTTGAATTTTTAGACATAGGGCCTCCATTCCTTAGTCGCCTTTTACCAACATTAGGGATCCAATCCCTGAGTTGAGTTTTTAGACATAGGGCCTACATTCTCTAGTCACCTTTTTGCCAACATTAGGGCTCCAATCCCTGAGTTGAGATTTTAGACATAGGGCCTCCATTCCTTTT
>NW_017691563.1:5351-5571 GCF_001879085.1 Nicotiana attenuata | reverse complement strand
CTTCCACTACTTCGCCTTTACCAACATTAGGGCTCCAATCCTGAGTTGAGTTTTTAGATATAGGGGCCTCCATTCCCTAGTCACCTTTTACCAACATTAGGGTTCCAATCCCTGAGTTGAGTTTTTAGACATAGGGCCTCCATTCCCTAGTCGCCTTTTACCAACATTAGGGCTCCAATCCCTGAGTTGAGTATTTTAGACTATAGGGCCTACATTCCCT
>NW_017691563.1:0-616 GCF_001879085.1 Nicotiana attenuata | reverse complement strand
CCAACATTAGGGCTCCAATCCCTGAGTTGAGTTTTTCTTAGACATAGGGCCTCCATTCCCTAGTCTCCTTTTTTGCCAACATTAGGGCTCCAATCTCTGAGTTGAGATTTTTAGTCATAGGGCCTCCATTCCCTAGTCGCTTTTTTTGCCAACATTAGGGCTCCAATCCCTGAGTTGAGATTCTTAGACATTGGGCTTCCATTCCCTAGTCGCCTTTCTTGCCAACATTAGGGCTTCAATCCCTGAGTTGAGATTTTTAGACATAGGGCTTCCATTCCCTAGTCGCCTTTCTTGCCAACATTAGGGCTCCAATCCATGAGTTGAGAATTTTAAACATAGGGCCTCCATTTCCTAGTCGCCTTTTTTGCCAACATTAGGGCTCCAATCCCTGAGTTGAGATTTTAGACATAGGGCCTCCATTCCCTAGTCGTCTTTTACCAACATTAGGGCTCCAATCCCTGAGTTGAGTTCTTAGACATGGGGCCTCCATTCCCTAGTCGCCTTTTTACCAACATTAGGACTCCAATCCCTGAGTTGAGTTTTTAGACATAGGGCTTCCATTCCCTTGTCACCTTTTTACCAACATTAGGGTTCCAATCCCTGAGTTGAGTTTTTA
>NW_017691561.1:4772-5571 GCF_001879085.1 Nicotiana attenuata | reverse complement strand
ATTTTTGCCCGTTTGGATACTCCGTGGGAAGCATTTTTTAAAAGTCTGACCGAACCTTGCTTCCGAGGTTGCCTACATATCCTTGTCTGTAAAGGAATCAGGTCAGTGTAGTTCTGAAAAAATTTGGTAACTGGGACTACCAGATTCTAGAGTGAAGACTGTTGTTGCTTCTGCTGTTGCTGTTACTCTTACCGTTATTGCTTCTTACATCAAAAGAAAAAGAGAAGAGCACTACATATGTCTGCAAACTAAAAGTTACAAAATTCCTATCTATATGCCTTCTGGAGTCAAATATTGATCCTTGACTTGGTCTCTTGTGTTGACCATGATTGGATCTTGATGCTCTTTGAAGAAAAGATTATGACTCAATCTCAGTTGCTTGCTTCCTGGATCAAAATTTTTGAGAAAATGAAACTTGAGAAGTTGCGTTGCCGACACGTTATCAAAGCTAACTCCGACTATCTTGTGATCGAAGGACTTCTTTCTTCTGATGAGAAACTGAAACTGCAAGCTTTAATCGTCACTTGGGCTATGCGGCAGAGACTGCAAAGCCATCAAAGACGAACAAAACGAACAAAATTTTTCTGCCCCAGTCTGGCACTAGGAAAATTTTGTGAGTTATTAGAGAAAGCTACAAACTATTTAATTTACTGAAATAAGGAAAAGACAGTAATATAAACTAGCTATGTGAGGATACGCGACCACAGGGTAGCACCCTGTGTTACCAAAGGTAGTGGAATTATAGCACAGTATCCTATATTACTGGAAGGAAACGTAGCCAGGGGTAGGAGCCTTGTAC
>NW_017691561.1:0-1819 GCF_001879085.1 Nicotiana attenuata | reverse complement strand
AAAAAAAAAAAAAAGCAGAGAGTTTAGATTAAAATAGTTAAATATCTAAATCTTGTCGTGAGTTTAATATGATTGTTTATATTTTTAAAAGAGAATTACTTACAAAATGTTTGAGAAAAATCTGGGTCAAAAAGCGATTTTGATTCTTTTTTCCATTCTTTTGACTCTATAACAGTAGTTAGGGAAAATATTAATAAAGGAGAGAGAATGAGCAACCTCTCACTAAAAAAACATCCCACTACCCACAACTACATCCCTCCAAAACCACCGGATAAACTCAATCCGCAACCCCCAAACACACCTTCCTATAAGGAAACCCTGCTACAGGATGAGTTCTTCATCAACAACAACACCACTCCACCAATTGAAGATATCCCAACACAACCCATGGACATCCAGCAAACAAATTTGGATGCCACGAGCTCAGGGATGCTAACAACCAAATTGAAGCAAATAATCCTTTGACTGAGGAGGATACTATACGTATGTACAGTCCTTGGAAGTTCTCAGTGATCATAAAACTTATAGGTAAACGACTGGTGCATCACTACCTAAAAAAAAACTACAAGACATGGGAAATTAATGAGAACTTTCCTCTCATTGATCTTGGGGAAGATTATTACACTATCAAATTGGCCAGGAAAGAAAATATGACAAAAATACTGCACAATGGACCTTGGTTCATTAATGGATTTTTTCTTTCTATCAAAAAATGGGTGCCAAATTTTTTGGCCGAAGAAGCTCACCAAAGCTTTACAGCTGTGTGGGTTTGTCTTTCCCAGTTACCCACGAAATTTTATGATGGAATTATACTATCAAGAATTGGCAACTGCATTGACAAATTGCTCAAAGTAGATGCATGCACCTCAGCCACTTTAAGAGGGAGATATGCTAGACTGTGTGTGGAGTTGCCTCTCGATCAACCAGTACAAAACTACCTTCTAATTGGCCAACATAAACAACCTATTTTATACGAAGGTGATGATATCCTATGTAAAACATGTGGCAAGCTGGGACACATAAGTCTGCGTTGTACACAAGTCATCTCACCAACTGCAGCAAAGGGAGGCCAATCAGACATTGATCCACCACTATCCAAAACTGAGCAAGCAGGGGAATGGATGACAGTTTCCTTCCCTAGGAAAGGCAAAGCTAAGATAGCCAATCAACACGCGGACAAGGCTAGTGCAAACATATCCCCAGGTATAAATGTTCGAATGTATGATGCTGTGTCAGGTAAGTATCTCAATACTCCGCCTTTAAGTTATTTTAACAAACAGATATTAACTAATATTCCTAATAACTTACCTAGCACATTACAATCTGATCTCAATAATAAACAAATTTTTACTAACAAAAATCAAGTTGCTAAACAGAATGATGAGGGTGAAAGCAGTTTAGCTAAACCAGTGAAGCAGCACAAGGTTTTTGGAAAAAAGGAAAATAAAGAAAATCAAAAAACGAATATTCAGGGTGATCGTCTGGAACCACTTCTCCTATTGAGTTGACCTCTTCGTCTGGGAAGTATGTGCTAAGTGGCATGTACTCATTATTAACTGGATTCTCTGCCAAATGATCTGCCAAAGCCTGTGCTTTCATCGCGGTGCGAGTGACATAGACGATGTCAAACTCTGTGAGCAAGATTTGCCATTTTGCGAGCCTGCCAGTGGGCATTGGCTTTTGGAAGATGTACTTCAAAGGATCCATTCTGGATATGAGGTGAGTAGTGTAGGCCAAAAGATAATGTCTCAGCTTCTGAGCGACCCAAGTCAATGCACACATGTTCTTTCTAAAAGGGTGTACTAACCTCATAATGGTG
>NW_017691560.1:4357-5571 GCF_001879085.1 Nicotiana attenuata | reverse complement strand
AAGAAAATAATTTATATAACAATTTAACAACTAAGAGTCAAATTTTTTAATTATGTCAAAAATTTAACCATTAATTTAATTATTGTCAAAATTTTAAATATTAAAAAAAATAATTAAATAACAATAATAATCAAGTGTACCTCCTAAGGATGTCATATTGTCATTAGATCTTGTAAAATAAAACTTTTCGACAACCATCATTAAGATTTTTGTGATTCTTTTTCTGTATCAAACAACCTACTCATATTTAAGCTTCCAGTTATCTCATAAAAATGCTAAATTATATTGTTTGAACACTAACATTAATAGTGAAATATTAAGATATTATGTAGGAAAAACAAAAATCTTAATAGCACAATGCTTCAACATAACCCCAATTTAGGTCGACTAATTTTTATTAATTTAGCAAGTTTTGCTATATATAAATACGAAAGTACCTCTAGACTCTAGTCATGAATACAAAATTTGAAAAAGCCACATAAAAAGTAATATTAAGATGTTTCTTTTATTTTTTATTTGTTATATTAATAATCTTGAAGCCCTAATTCGAAAAGGACAAAATATAAAGACTCCTAAATATGGATGACGTTGAAAGTGAAAGAAACTTTCTTTGTACGAATTGAAAGCGATTTGAAACTCTAGAATTGAAAGGAATTGAAAATCAATATTATAAATATTAGATGAATAATAAAATAATGACTATTCCTAAATAATAGGGAGTTAATTAAATAACTATTACTAAATATTAAAAAAATAATAAAATAACTATTTTGTCTAATATAAACTTTACTTTAAAGGGATAAAAAAGGCGAACGACATTTCGCTAAGGGCCTTCATACTTTTAATATAGTATAGATTAAAGAAAATAGTACACTTTTTATCATTTTATTTGTTGTTTATTAAGTAGTAGGAATATATCATTTTTGTTGTAAATCCTGCAAATGGTTTCATCCACTTGCAACGATGGATGTATCCATAACAGGTTTTAGATTGGTTATGTATCCAAAACAGGTTTTAGATTTGGTTATGTAATCATAACAGGTTTTGGATTGGTTTTGTAACAACGGAATATTTCTATAAATAGGTTCACTGATGAACCTATTCCACACCCTGAAACGAAGAAATAAATCCTCTCTTCTAATGTTATCATTCTCTTCTATTATTAGTCCTAGTTAATTACATAGTTCTTGCTATATTGCTTTTATTTCATAACA
>NW_017691560.1:0-2301 GCF_001879085.1 Nicotiana attenuata | reverse complement strand
CGGGTGGTTAGCGGATCGAAATTGGAATTTTGGGAAAGGCCTGAAGAGCTGCTGCTTCTGTCATAACCGCATATGCGGTTTTTGGACCGCAAATGCGGGACCGCAGATGCGGCAATTCAATCGCAGATGCGGCCAAGCCAGGAACCGCATGTTCGGCTCCCAAGCTGCAGAAGCGGCTCCACATATGCGGCTCCCAGACTGCAGATGCGGTTAAATCCTCGCAGATGCGAAAATCGCTGGGCAGTGAGGTTCATTTAATACGAGTTCAAGACCATTTTTATTACATATACACTTTTCCATTGGCGATTTTGGGAGCTCTGGAGAGAAGACTTCCACTTAGCATTGTGAGGTAAGCTTAATTCACCCATCCTTAGTTTAATACTTGTATATTAGGTAGATTAAACACTAGAAATTAGGTAAAATCAAGGGGTTAGAGCAAAACCTAGGGTTTTAATAAAACTTGGATTTAACCACGGAATTTGTTAGGTAATGGAGTAAAAATCATATATTCTTGATCCCTAGGTTCTGGGTAGCAACTTTCTTCAAAAATTTCCGGAATCCGGGCACGTGGGCCCGGGGGTGAATTTTAGGAACCTTGCATTTAGAGTTGGAAAATTGGTTTAATAGTTAGAATATGAACCTTTGAGTATGTATTGACTAGTTCTTACCCTATTTGAATAGTTTCGGATCGTTCGGCTCCGAATTGGAGGTTTGAGCACGTTCTTGGATCGGAATATAGGCTTCGGAGCGAGGTGAGTCTCCTTTCTAACCTTGTAAGAGGGAATTGTCCCCATAGGTGAAATATTGATTATGTGCTCCTATTTGTGGGGGGGCTACGTACGTACGAGGTGACGAGAGTCCGTACGTAGCTACTATTATGCTATTGTCCGGGTAGTTAGGACCCAAAAGCATGCTATACTTGGATTATTTGTGAACCTATTGATAGCTTGAAAGAACATTGAATTAGTAAATGAATTTTTAAAAGGATTAAACTTCATTTCCTTAGATCGTTAAAAGGGAATTGGCTTTATTTGGATAAATGTTCTCTGATAAATTCGCAATTGGCTATTTGGGCATGTATTTCTATGTGTGCCTGCGTCGCATGTATGATTCGCAAGCAGGGTATTTGTTTATTTTATGTTGACCGCGTCGCAGGATAGTTCGCGAGCGGGGTAATAGATGCATCTATGGTTCGCGCCGTTTGACCCTCGGCAGTGCACAATTTATTTTCTGTTGGAGCGAGCCGTACGCCTCGCCATGATTTGCGCATGCTTGTATTGCTGCCTTGAACTTATTAAAGTTGTTATTGCCTCTTCATGGCTTGAAAATATTTGGGTAATAATGAAACGGGATTTTGGGGATTTCCTATAAAAGAAGTAATTGCTTACTTGTTTCCTTCTATCGGATAAAAATTATGTTTATAAAAATCCACGATTTACTGTATTATTGACATCATTATTGGACCACTAGTAAGTGTTGAAGTCGACAATCTCGTCTCTACTTTTTTGAGATTAGACGGGATACTCATTGAGTACACGTTGTTTTCGTACTCATACTACACTTCCGTGCATTTTTGTTGCACAGGTATATGTAACTCTAGTGGCCTACTGGGCGTAGCAGCATGGGTGATACGGAGACTTAGGTGAGCTGCACTTCTCGAGGCGACCCGCAACCAGCAGAGTCTCTTTCAGTTATCTGTATTTGTTTCCTGTCCAATATTGTATTCCGGACGGTTGTTTTATTATATTATTTCTTAGAAATTGCTCATGCACTTGTGACACCGGGTACTGTGATGGTTTTGAAATATTTTGTATTGATTGCTTATTATTTAATTTGAATTGAAGCAGTTATCGTTTTACTTATGAAATTTAAAGGAAAATATTGGTTTCCAAAATTGTTAAATTGGAATCTAATTAAGTATTTTAGTTGGCTTGCCTGACAACGGTGTCCGGCGCCACCACGACCCTTAGTGGATTTTGGGTCGTGACATAAAATAAAGAGTAAAATCCTAAAAATAAAAAGTATTTACCATATATAGCTAATTCAATAAAGAAAAACTGCAAAAAAGAAAGTCCTCGGTCATTAGTCATTATACTCAACTTAAGAAAATTTATAGTTTTATAATTACACTAAATCGATTTCATATGGATTCATGTTTCTTTTTCACTTACCAGAACTTGTACTCGCTACAAATAATGCTTTTTTGAATTCTACGAACTTTATTGATTTATTAAATTAATATTAGGTGTATTGTACTTAATTTGCTTGTACTCACATGATTTATATAATTAATTCTCAAAA
>NW_017691559.1:0-5571 GCF_001879085.1 Nicotiana attenuata | reverse complement strand
TAAAAGATTGGACATCCTAAATAAGTGAGAGGAAACTCTTGCTTTCCTATACCTGTGATACTTTCCACCTTACTAACCACTATAGAATTATTTAAATGATGCATGTATATGGCAGACTTTGCTTTATTAACCAACTGTCCAGAAGCTGCCTCATATGCATGCAAAATTTCCATAACAAGCCTCAAGGAAGTATCATCAGATGAAGAGAAAATTATAGTATCATCAGCATAGGATAAATGATTTATTTTAGGGCTCCACTTTGGTAATCCAAATCCACAAAAGTATAAGTTAGAGTGTAATGAATTCAGACCTCTTGATAAAGCTTCTGCAGCTAGTATGAATAAAGTAGGTGATAAAGGATCCCCTTGTTTAACTCCCCTAGATGACTTGAAAAAACCTTTTGGTTGACCATTAATCAGTACAGAATACCAATTATTACCAATAAGATCAAAGATCATACCAATGAATGCTTCAGAAAATCCCAGTTGCCTCAGCATTTTTGTTAGGAAAAGCCATGATAGCCTATCATATGCCTTTGCCATATCAAGCTTAATAACAACATTTGGACCTGCCTTAGTCCTAAGCCTTATATCAGTGATGATTTCTTGAGTTAGAAGAACATTCTCAACTATACTTCTTCCTTTCACAAAACCTGCCTGCTCCTCTGAAATTAATAGGTAACATTTCCACCAGTNGTAATCACAAATAAATTTCTATAACTCTCCAAATGGATCAATAAAGTTCTTATCCTTTCCTACCTTTCTTGGCAGATGGACTTCTTGATACCTTTTGCCTACAATATATATATAAGGTACCAAAACGAGAAAAAAAAAAGTAAGGCAGTCTAAGAAATAGCCCAAAAAAAAGATATACAGATAATCAACATATTAAAAATGGTGCCTCGAATTACTTAGTTGCAGGGCCATATCATTTATCCCAAGGATGGACAATTTGAGCGGAAGCAAGGTTGCAGGAACCTCTACTGAAAACTGTCTTGGACAATTTATGAATGGATGCTTCTAATCTTCTGAAAGTCTACATAAGTGGTAGCAACATTAGTATTAACATTTCTTTTTTAGTACATCATTAATCTACAAGTAGTTGCAGCTTTCTAATATAACAACATCATACCGTACTATATTATAAATGTAAAGCCCCAAAGTCAAAAGTGAATTACTAAAATATCCCATAAAATTGAAAGAACATTTTATCCTTTCTTTGAATGCTATTTTTATATATTATTTTTGTACTGAAAAGTAAATTTAGCTTCAATAAATAACAATGTGTACTATAATCTACATTAAATCAGATAATTGAAAAGCAGTAGTGTGAAACATAGCTACAGTAAATGATAAATGTGTACGTTGCACCCTTTCAACTCCAAGAAAAAAATTATATTACTCTGCAACCTTTTAATTCCTAATTGAAATTACTTCATCTTCTCTCCTCACTGGTCAGTGGTCACCATTTCCGGTATGCAAAACTCATCTACAAATATCAAATAAGGTGCAGCCTTTTCTTTCATGTTACTTTCTACAAGTGTTTTGGGACCAAAGTATAATGACACGGCTGGTCATTTTGAGTATATTAGCCCTGATCCCCTATTTATTGCCTCCTCTATGTTATATCGTGGTTGCGGAACTTGCCGAGGAGTTTGGTTTTGGTTTCGGGGGAGTTATGGAGTGAAATGGGACATGTAGTCCCTAAGTCGATGCTTTAAGTTGAAAGGGTTGACCGTAGTTTGAATGTAGACGAATCCGGAATGTAGTTTTGATGGTTCCAATAGCTCCGTATGGTAATTTTGGATTTAGGAGCGTGTTCGGATGTCAATTTGGAGGTACGTAGGTCATTGAATTGGCGAAAGTTAGAAAATCTAAGGTTTGGAAGATTGGAAGGTTTGACCGGGAGTTGACTTTATTGATATCGGGGTCGGATCCCAATTCCGTAAGTTGAAATAGGTCTATCATGTCATTTAAGACTTGTATGCAAAGTTTGAAGTCAATTGGACTCGTTTTGGTATGAATCGACATTAATTTTTAGAATTCGGAAGTTCATACTTCCATAGGCTTGACTTTGATTGTGATTCGTAGAATCAGTGTCGATTGATGTAATTTTTAGCCTCGAGTAGGTCTGTTAGGTATTTTGGAACTTGTTGATATGTTCGGACGAGGTCCTGTGGACCCCGGATGTGATTTAGACAGAATCCGGAACAGATTTTTACTTGATCATGTTGCTAATGTTCCAGCCTTCTGGCATTATTGCACCTGCAGAGGGATTGGCCACAGGTGCGGACTAGCAAATGCAAGTGATGGAGCACAGAATCGAAAGGACTGCCCATACCTGGGATCGCAAGTCCGAGGTGGTGCCTGCATCTGCGAGTCCGCAGGTGCGGAGGAGATGGTCGCCTATGCAGACTGGGCCAGTGGAGGTCGGGCGGGTAGAGGTCGGCTTAGTGGGGGAGGCTAGGCCAGATGTTATGCTCTTCCTACTAGGACGGAGGCGGTTGCATCAGGTATTGTTTCGGTTTGTCATAAAGATGCATCAGTCTTATTTGATCTGGGCTCCACTTATTCCTATGTATCATCTTACTTTGCTCCATATTTGGGTATATCCCGTGCATCTTTGAGCTCTCCTGTCTATGTGTCCGCACCTGTGGGAGATTCTAATATTGTTGACCGTGTGTATCAGTCGTGTTTAGTTATTCTTGGTGGTTTTGAGACAAGAGGTGATCTATTTTTGCTTAATATGATAGATTTTGATGTTATTTATAGTATGGATTGGTTGTCGCCTTATCATTTTATTCTTGATTGTCACGCTAAGACGGTGACATTGGCAATGCTAGGTTTGCCACGGTTGGAGTGGAGAGGTACCTTGGATTATATTCCTATCAGGGTGGTGTCTTTCTTTAAGGCACAACGGATGGTGGGGAAGGGGTGTGAGGCATATCTAGCCTTTGTGAGATATGTTAGTGTTGATACTCTTACCGTTGAGTCATTTCGATAGAGAGGAATTATACAGATGTATTTTCGGCGGATCTTTTGGGCATGCCGCCCGACCAGGATATTGATTGTGGTATTGATTTGTTATCGGACGCTCGGCCCATTTCTATTCCACCATACTGTATGGCCCCAGCAGAGTTACATGAGTTAAAGGAGCAGTTGCAAGAGTTGCTTGATAAGGGTTTCATTCGGCCTAGTGTGTCACCTTGGGGTGCTCCAGTCTTGTTTGCAAAAGAATAAGGATGGTTCTATGCGCATGTGTATTGATTATCGATAGTTGAACAAGGTTACAGTGAAGAACAGGTATCCATTGCCACGCATTGATGACCTATTTGATAAGCTACAGGGTGCTAGAATGTTTGCAAAGATTGATTTGTCGTCGGGCTATCACCAATTGAAGATTCGGGAGCCAGATATTTGGAAGACTACCTTCAAGACTCGATATGGTCATTACGAGTTCCTTTTGATGTCATTTGGGCTGACCAACACCCCAACATCATTCATGTGCTTGATGAATAGTGTATTCCAGCCCTATCTTTACTCATTCATCATCATGTTTATTGACAACATCTTGGTATACTCCCGGAGCCAGGAAGATCACGAGCAGCACCTAGGGACCGTGCTCCAGAACTTGAGAGAAAAGAAGTTGTATGTTTTAAAGTGTGAATTCTAGCTTGATTCGGTGGAACTTTTGGGTCATGTAGTGTCGAGTGAGGGGATCAAGGTAGATCCGAAGAAGATTGAAGCAGTGTAGAGTGGGCCCAAGCCGTCTTCAGCTACTGAGATCCAGAGTTTTCTTGGTTTGGCAGGGTACTACTATCGATTCATAGAGGGTTTCTCATCTATTGCTGCACCTATGACCAGATTTACCCAGAAGGGTTCTCCATTCAGGTGGACCAAGGAGTGTGAGGAGAGTTTTCAAATGCTCAAGACTGCTTTGACTAACACCCTAGTGTTGGTGTTGTCTACGGGTTCGGGGTCTTACATTTTGTATTATGATGCGTCTCGTGTTGGCCTCTGTGTGGTGTTGATGCAAGAGGGTAGGATGATTGCCTACGCGTCTAGACAACTGAAGGTACATGAGAAGAACTATCTCGTGCATGACCTTGTGTTAGCAGCGATTGTTCATGCCTTTAAGATTGGGCAGCACTATTTGTACGGCGTCCCTTATGAGATCTATACCGACTACCGGAGTCTACGGCATCTGTTCAAATAGAAGGATCTTAACTTGCATCAGCGGAGATGGATAGAATGGCTTAAGGAACATGATACAACCTTTCTGTATCATCTCGGGAAGGCCAATATGGTGGCCGATTCCTTGAGTCATAAGGCAGAAATCTTGGACAGTTTAGCATAGCTACAGGTAGAGGAGAGGCCATTAGCATTGGATGTTCAGGCCTTGGCCAACCAGTTTGTTAGATTGGATGTTTCGGTGCCGAGTCGAGTTTTGGGTTGTGTGGTCTCTCGGTCTTCTTTATATGATCGTATCAGAGATTGACAATATGACAACACCCATATGATTGTCCTCAAGGGCATGGTTCAGCACAGCGATGCCAAGGAGGAAACTATTGGGGATAATGGTATGTTACGGATGCAAGGCAGGCTATGTGTGCCCAACGTAGATGGTTTGCGCGAGTGGATTCTTCAGGAGGCCCACAGTTCGCGGTACTCCATTCATCCGGGCACTGCAAAGATGTATCAGGGCTTGAGGCAGCACTATTGGTGGAGGAGGATGAAGAAAGACATAGTGGAGTATGTAGCTCGGTGCCTAAATTATCAGCAGGTAAAGTATGAGCATCAACGGCCAGGTGAATTGGTTTCATAGGCTAGAGAGTTCCAGTAGTGGAAATGGGAGTAGGTTACAATGGACTTGTTGTTGGGATACCACAAACTTAGAGGAAGATCGATGCAGTATGGGTGATTGTGATAGGTTAACCAACTTGGCTCATTTCATTAGTGTGGTGACTACTTATCTTCAGAGCAGCTGGCTCGGGTCTATATTCGCAAGATCATCAGACTTCATGGCTTGCCGGTATCCATCATCTCTGACCGGGGTATGCAGTTTACATCAAAGTTCTGGAGGGCCGTACAACGTGAGTTAGGCACATGGGTTGAGTTGAGTACAACACTCCACGCTCAGACGGACAGACAGTCCGAGCGCCCTATTTATTAGGTTTTGTCCTAAAATTCCACCACAATTTACAAAACAAAGCCTTTGAAACATCATGTAGAGATCTGAAGCCTATACCTCCTTCTTCATAAGGCATACAAAGGTTAGACCATGAAGCCCAATGTCTAGAGCTTCCCCCCACA
The DNA here is from genome assembly GCF_001879085.1 of Nicotiana attenuata. Lineage (NCBI taxonomy): Eukaryota > Viridiplantae > Streptophyta > Magnoliopsida > Solanales > Solanaceae > Nicotiana > Nicotiana attenuata. The sequence goes on along the minus strand of NW_017691559.1, from coordinate 259 downwards.
TTACTGCTCCAAAAGAATCTTGCAAAAATTTTATGCAGTCTATTGATGACATAGTTTGGGGGATTCACTGCTGACAAAAGGTGAACAGGCATACTCTGAAGCACATTTGAAATTAGTACAGCCCTGCCACCTACTGAAAGAAGTTTGCCTTTCCATGATTGTAGTTTATCCATTACCTTAGTGATCAGGCCTTCATAGTAATCCATTCTCCTTCTTGCATAAAAGATTGGACATCCTAAATAAGTGAAAGGAAACTCTT
>NW_017691558.1:4836-5571 GCF_001879085.1 Nicotiana attenuata | reverse complement strand
AACCAGAGGGAAGAATCAAGGGATAAACAGAGTTATAACCTACAATGTTTATCAATAAAATCCTTTTTTTCTTTATAGTTGTTTGTGATTGCAGTTTTATTTTTCTCTGCATAAATTTGTTGTAAACAAATTGGCACGCCCAGTGGGATCAGTTCTGCCTTTCATCTCTTCCTCCAGCAAATCAAAAACTTCAAGTTTCAAGATAATCCGTTGTGATGGTCGGGTACTTCAAGTCTCGTCTTCAAGTTTCAGCAAGTCTACACCTCGACAAACCTTGAAGTAGGGGGTAGACTTCTCGGAATATGCACGAAGAGATCAAATATAAGATCTCCGAAATTTTATGGAACTCTTGGAATATTCATTAAGAGATTAAAGACATGTCAAATTTGACTTGCTTAAAGTCTTATGTTCGAGAAATACGCCGCTAAGGCCCTCGAATCACGTAGAATAAATCAGAGGGAAGAATCAAGTGATAAATAGAGTTGTAACCTGCAATGTTTATCAATAAAATCTTTTTTTCTTTATAGTTGTTTGTGATTACAGTTTTATTTTTCTGCCCAAAGTTATTGCAAACAAATTGGTACGCCCAATGGGACAAGTTTTGCCCTTCATCTCTTCCTTCAGCAAATCAAAAACTTCAAGTTTCAAGATTATCTGTTGTGATGGTCGGGTACTTCAAGTCTCGTCTTCAAGTTTCAGCAAGCCTACACCTCGACAAACCTTGAAGCAGGGGGC
>NW_017691558.1:0-1885 GCF_001879085.1 Nicotiana attenuata | reverse complement strand
TGTTGCTCTATTATAGAGCATGAATAGTGTTGCACCAAATTTGGTGCAACACTATTCATTACTCTATATTTGGTTTAATAATATTTTATTCATTTTTTTTATTGTTGAACTTTTAATTAATTATATATTGTGTATATAATTAACTTTTATATTAAGATTTTTATAATTTTAATTTTATATCCTATTTTTTGATATATTAATTTTTGTATATATTATATTTATATAAAATTATAAGTTAATTTTATTATTGTTATAATTGTATAAATTAAATTTGACTATGATGTAATATTTATTTAATTATGTTTTATTAATGATTTCACTTTTTGTTAATTTATCCTTTATGTAAAATTTTGTAATAAATGATTATATAAGTGGTGAATGTGAATTATATATAATGAATATGGAAAAAAGAAAAAAAGATAGTATTAGTTTGAAGAAAATAAAAAATGAAAAGTAAATAGAAGATAATAATATAATATAGAAGAGAGAGAAAATTTGGTGTAAAAAATAGTGTGATTGTTGGAGTAGGTTTGGTGTTGCACCATTTTAGAGTGAAAAATGGTGCAAAAAATAGAGTGATTGTTGGAGATGCCCTGATACTACATATCACCATCTGTCCAACTGCAATTAACTGCAATCGTTGACCAATAAGGGAGCAAATGCATCATGGCCAGAAGCAGAGCCACAATATCGTTTATGGGTTCGGTAGAATCCAGTAACTTTGGTTCAAATTATATGTTTATCTTAAAATTTTTATTAAACATATATAAATTATTAATTTAGAACCCAGTAACTTAAAAATGTTAGAATCCCCAACTCATAAGCTTGAAATTCTGGCTCCGCCTCTCGTCACTGTATGGGTCAAAATTAGGTCTAGATTAGCGAATGCATGTAGACACTGAAATTTTAACATATCAAGATAAATCCTAAATACAAGACAACTCTTGAGATATTAGGAGTCTATTAGGGTTACTTGGTGGCTACTCCACCCAAACCCTAATTCATGCCTATAAATAAGGCTACATATGTCCTTCAAAGGGGATCTCATCAATTCCATAAACTCTCGGAATATGCACAAAGAGATCAAATATGAGATCTCCGAAATTCCATTAAAATCTTGGAATATCCATTAAGAGATCAAAGGCATGTCAAATATGTCTTGCTAAAAGTCCTACGTTCGAGAAATACAGCGCTAAGGGCCTCGAATCACGTAGAATAAATCGGAGGTAAGAATCAAGGGATAAACAGAGTTGTAACCTACAATGTTTATCAATAAAATCCTTTTTTCTTCATAGTTGTTTGTGATTGCAGTTTTATTTTTCTCTGCATAATTTTTTTGCAAACAAATTGGCACACCCAGTGGGACCAGTTCTGCCCTTCATCTCTTCCTCATGCAAATCGAAAACTACAAGTTTCAAGATTATCTGTTGTAATGTTCGGGTACTTCAAGTCTTGTCTTCAAGTTTCAGCAAGCCTACACCTCGACAAACCTTGAAGTAGGGGGAATTTGTAAACACGGAAATTTTAGCAGATCAAGATAAATCATAAATTCAAGAAAACTCTTGAAATATTAGGAGTCTATTAGGGTTACTTGGTGGCTACTCCACCCAAACCCTAATTCATGCCTATAAATAAGGCTACATAAGGGAATCTCAGCAATTCCATAAACTCTCGGAATATGCACAAAGAGATCAAATATGAGATCTCCGAAATTTCATGAAACTCTTGGAATATTCATTAAGAGATTAAAGACATGTCAAATATGTCTTGCTTAAAGTCCTATGTTCGAGAAATACGCCACTAAGGCCCTCGAATCATGTAGAATAACCAGAGGAAGAATCAAGGGATAAACAGAGTTATAACCTACAATGTTTATCAATAAAAC
>NW_017691557.1:4912-5572 GCF_001879085.1 Nicotiana attenuata | reverse complement strand
TTTTCCAACAAAGCGTCCCACTCCCTAGTTGATGCCAGCACAACTTGATGACTTTCCAACATAGGGTCCCACACCCTAGTTGATGCCACTATAACGTAATGACTTTTCAAACATAGCATCCCACTCCCTAGTTAATGCTAGCATAACCTGATGAATTCTCCAACATAGGGTCCCACTACCTAGTTGATGCCAACATAACCTGATGACTTTTCCAACATAGCGTCCCACTCCCTAGTTTATGCCAACATAACAAGATCACTTTTCCAACATAGGTTCCGACTCCATAGTTGATGCCAGCATAACCTTATGAATTTTACAACATAGGGTCCCACTCCCTAGTAGATGCTAGTATAACATGATGACTTTCCAACATAGGGTCCCACTCCCTAGTTGATGCCAGCAGAACTTGATGAATTTCCAACATAGGGTCCCACTCCCTAGTTAATGCCAGCATAACCTGATGACTTTTCCAATATAGCGTCCCACTCCCTAGTTGATGCCAGCAGAACTTGATAACTTTCCGACATAGGGTCCCACACCCTAGTTGATGCCACTATAACGTAATGACTTTTCCAATATAGCGTCCCACTCCCTAGTTGATGCTAGCATAACCTAATAAATTCTCCAACATAGGGTCCCACTACCTAGTTGATGCCAGCA
>NW_017691557.1:0-302 GCF_001879085.1 Nicotiana attenuata | reverse complement strand
GTGTCCCACTCCCTAGTTGATGCCAACACAACTTGATGACTTTCCAACATAGGGTCCCACACCCTAGTTGATGCCACTATAACGTAATGACTTTTCCAACATAGCGTCCCACTCCCTAGTTGATGCTAGCATAACCTGATGAATTCTCCAACATAGCGTCGCACTACCTAGTTGATGCAAGCATAACCTGATGACTTTTCCAACAAAGCGTCCCACTCCCTAGTTGATGCCAGCACAACTTGATGACTTTCCAACATAGGGTCCCACACCCTAGTTGATGCCACTATAACGTAATGACTTTT
>NW_017691556.1:4939-5572 GCF_001879085.1 Nicotiana attenuata | reverse complement strand
AGGTGGTCATATCTATCTTTCAAATTATTCCACAGTATGACTGGATCTTTAACAGTAAGATATTCCATTTTCAGGCCCTCATCAAGGTGATGGCGTAGGAATATCATTGCTTTGGCACGGTCTTGGTTTGATGCCTGATTTTTATCCTTGATGGTGTCTGCTAGACCCATCGCATCAAGATGAATTTCAGCATCAAGCACCCAAGACATATAGCTTTTGCCCGATATATCCAGGGCTACAAATTCAAGTTTAGAAAGATTTGACATTATATAGAAAAAGAAAGTTCGTACCTCAGATACTTTCAAAGTATTTGCTCGAGATGGCAGAGTCCCGTGCTGATAACGTGTTATAAAATAAAGACTGTAAAATAAAGACAAGTATAGAGAGAAACTGATATATTATTCGAATTCCAAACTGATGTAAATAATGAACTGATATCTCTTCTATTTATAGAAGAAAGGAAAGCTGCTGTGTAAGCTGCTACTGCAAGTTGCTGCTGCAAGCTGCTGTGTAAGCTGCTAATGTAAGCTGCTGTGTAAGCTGCTACAAGCTACTGTGTAAGCTGTTACTGTACCAGATATGGATAATCTTATACTGAGACTAATGTTATCCATACCGGGTATCGAAAGGATA
>NW_017691556.1:0-640 GCF_001879085.1 Nicotiana attenuata | reverse complement strand
TATTACCATCGATTACGAGTTCTTTACCCCCGGACCACGGCCATGACCACGACTGGGGCCCAGACCTCTTCCACGTTTAGCTTGGTGGAAGTTCGTCTCATTCACTTCAGGAATGGACAGAACCTGTAAGTCGGCTTTCATGGTTTTCATATAGCCCATTATGTTGCTACGGCTACTAAGAAGATGTGAGATAAGTTCAGAATACGTTTTTAAACCCCATCTCTAGATATTGCTGCTGCAGGAGCATATTCGAGGCATGAAAAGTGGTGAAAGTTTTCTCCAACATATCATAATCAGTAATATTATCACCACATAATTTTAATTGGGAAATAATTCTGAACATAGCAGAATTATACTCACTGATAGATTTAAAATCTTGTAGCCTTAAATGAGTCCAGTCATAACGTGCCTGTGGAAGAACGACCATCTTCAGGTGGTCATATCTATCTTTCAAATTATTCCACAGTATGACTGGATCTTTAGCAGTAAGATATTCCATTTTCAGGCCATCATCAAGGTGATGGCGTAGGAATATCATTGCTTTGGCACGGTCTTGGTTTGATGCCTGATTTTTATCCTTGATGGTGTCTGCTAGACCCATCGCATCAAGATGAATTTCAGCATCAAGCACCCAAGACAT
>NW_017691555.1:4817-5572 GCF_001879085.1 Nicotiana attenuata | reverse complement strand
AGTATTGTGCCTCACTTCCTGCTACGGACTCATCAGACGAATCCGAGATTACATTGACCGGTCTGTTGGAGGTAGGTAAAGGTGGAGGAGTGTCATGTAGTTGGAATGGGTCAGATGTGTGAGTGGGGGCTGATTCTGAGGTGATGCTCCGGGAGGGTGAATACTCACTCCCCGAAGAGTGGGAGGCAACCCTATCAGCAGCCCGTATCAGCTTACGGGTCTTTTTAATGTTTGCCCGGGCCTAGGGAGTGAGTTTAGCAACCCGATTCCCTTTTCCCCCTCGGGAGGAACCACCACTCTAGGGTTGTTGTTCTTTTCCTCCTCGTTGCTTAACCATGATCTTCAAAGAAAAGTCTAACATTGTTAGTTGAAGCATATGCAGTTAATTGGATGGTACAGTTGAAAGCATGGTTTGGAAACAGGGTTGCAGAATAGAAGGGGCGCGGACCGCACAAAAGTGCCACGCGAACGCGCTGGGGTAGCGCGGACCGCGTAAGACTGGAGCGCGGACCGCGCTTAAAATGTTCCAGAGACACCCCTCTCTGAATCTCACCGACGCGGTCCACACTGTTTTGGACCGCAGCCGTGTTAGGCTAGCGCGGACCGCGCAGAAAGGACGCGCGGCCGCGTAGGGCAGACAATGAACTGAGTATGGGGGTTTTCATTTAATTTCCAATTTTTTTGCTCAAATTGTGGTGCTATTGTCCCTATCATTTCTAATCAGAATTCATGCCCTATGTTTCACATAACTACAC
>NW_017691555.1:0-710 GCF_001879085.1 Nicotiana attenuata | reverse complement strand
GTCCATCCTATTGCCCTTTTTTCGCTTTTTGAAGCACCTCCACAGTGGCCTCAACCTGCAAGTTAGTAAGGCAAGAAGAAAGAATAACTGGAAGAGTAGAATTAGAGCCCAAGAATTCATACCTGAGGTGTGGAGGAAGTGGTTTCAACTCCAACACTGGTGGCTCCTCAATTGATGGCTTGGTTGGCGGAGTTTTGCAATTTTCAAGATCCAAAGATAGTTTCCTAGGCTCATATGAATATGAATCCATTCCATGCAATGCATTCACACACTCCACTCTACCGGCATCATCATTGGCATCCATGTTAAGAAGCACGACTTCGAGAGGATCTTCAACATTAATCAAAGCACTTGTGTCATCCACTATCACCGCCGTGACAATGTCCACAAATGAACACACCTCCGTACTATTGGGTTGCCTCATTGACTTGCACACATGAAATACCACCTTCTCATCACCCACACGGAATGTCAACTCCCCTGCTTCCACATCAACCAATGCCTTCCCCGTAGCTAGGAAAGGTCTTCCAAGAATAATAGGCACTTCGCAATCCAATATGAAAAAGTTGGCCGGCAATATAAATTTGTCCACCCGGACAAGCACATCGTCGATTATACCTAAAGGCCTCTTCATTGACCGGTCCGCCATTTGAAATCTCATTGAGGTTGGCCTAGGTTGTCCAATTCCCAAAGTCTTGAAAACTGAGTAC
>NW_017691554.1:4782-5572 GCF_001879085.1 Nicotiana attenuata | reverse complement strand
TCTTTACAACAGATCTTGTAAAATTTCAAGGGTATGTTTTAACAACCCATGACTAAATATTGCCTTTAACCTAAACATTCGTAAGATTTTGGAATTTCATATCCACGGGCGTATTCTTCATAGGCTTCTGAATTAGGCTTGTGTTTTTGGCTCAAACTGAATCAGGCTTGTGTTTTTGGCTCGTGGCTTTGCTCTGAATTTTTGATTTGCCGGCTAGACTTCTGGCTTTGACTAGAATTCTAGTTGCTCCAGTCTTTCTTTGCCTTCCTTATACATATATTGTATAGTCCCCCAAGTGTTTGAGCTTTGAAGTATGAAATCTCGAGCACTTGATTATTACTTCCACGCGGTTCTTTTCCTGAAAAGGAAAAACATACGGTACTCATTGGTATAATTTAGATGAAGACTGCTTAACCCATTACATTTCCATCAGAATAGTTGTAACCCTAGACCGGGAATTATGTTTCTTCCGCGTTTCTTTCAGGTCTAATTTCATCATTTGGTGTGGGCTAGCTTTTTGCCTATCATCTAAAATTGTTAGTATAACTTTAACAGTTCAAAAACAAAAATCATAAATGAAGGTACCTGACCGTGGGTATTTCCTTCCCTTAGAAATAGTACTTCTTCAAATGAACAGCATTCCAACTCGAGGGTAGAATCTTGCCATCCATGGTTCCAAGTTCATATGCACCTTTTCCTGCGATACCACGAACCTTGTAAGGTCCATCCCAATTTGGGCTCAACTTTCCTGCATTGGCTGCTCTTATGGATTGAAAAACTTTCTTGAGTA
>NW_017691554.1:0-343 GCF_001879085.1 Nicotiana attenuata | reverse complement strand
TTAGTGGTTTGCCCTTGCCTTTTTCTTTATAAGTTTAGGGCTTTGTTTTCCACTTCAATTTTAATATGTGGGTTTTTGTTTTACCCTTTTAACTTTTGCATTTAAAAATGCTTTATTAATTTCATGGCTTTTTGAATCAAGCACGAATTATAAAAGAGGGCCCTTTTATGTACAACACTTAATGAAGAAGACGTCTCAACTTCATAATGGTGTAAACATACGAAAGAAGAAATTTTGAAGAAAGTTTTGTGTCATTCGAACTTTCGAACTAAATAATACTTTACATGTATTTGAGTATCATCTATAACTCTTTCGTAACTGTTTTCTTTACAACAGATCTTGT
>NW_017691553.1:4932-5572 GCF_001879085.1 Nicotiana attenuata | reverse complement strand
GTTTGAACACAGGTCCTTGCGGGACGTCGACACCGCCAACGATCATGTGGATTACATGTTGTGGTTCTTTATGCTCATTTTTTCTTGCATCTCTCTCTCTATGAAGTGGTTCTTGGCTCGATCACTTAGAAATTCTCGAAGATGACCCTGGTTGAACAACCGAGCCACTTCTTCCCTTAGCTGTCTGCAATCTTCTGTTCTATGACCATGTGTGCCATGATACTTGCACATCGGGTTTGGGTTCCTTTGAGAAGGATCGTTTGTATAGGCCTGGGCCACTTGGTGTCTTTGATTCTTCCAATAGCTGACACAATCCCCATGGACGGATGAATGTCAAGAAGCCTTCGACAAGATCAAAGAATACTTGTCATATCCGCCAGTCTTGGTCCCACCGGAGCTAGGGAGACCTCTTTTCTTATATCTGACGGTCTTGGAAAATTCTTTCGGCTGTGTCCTCGGGCAACATGATGTAGCCGGGAAGAAAGAACAGGCAATCTACTACTTGAGCAAGAAGTTCACCAGTTATGAAGCTAAATATACTCTGTTGGAGAGAACCTGCTGTGCTTTGACTTGGGTTGCTCAAAAGCTAAGACATTATCTTCAAGCTCACACCACCTACCTATAACCAGGTTGGATCCTT
>NW_017691553.1:0-804 GCF_001879085.1 Nicotiana attenuata | reverse complement strand
TTCCGAGATGTGGGCCCGGGACTGAGTTTGAGCTAATTTCGGGATTTTGAGTTAATTTGATTATTTTTGCATGGGCTTCGTTCCCCTAGCATATTCTAATGTTATGATTCTTATTTTGGGTAGATTCGATGCGAGTTAAGGCCGAGGCGAGAGGCAAAGGCGCGCAGAGTAGTATTTCATCCGGTTTGAGGTAAGTAACCATTGTAAATTTGGAACTGAGGGTATAAAACCCCGATATTTCGTATTATTTTGATGAATGAGGTGACGCACATGCTAGGTGACGAGCGTGTGGGCATGCACCTGTAGTGATTGTGACTTGTTCCCTCCATAACGACTATTAAGCCGCGTATTTGATTTGAAATCTTATGATATCACGTATTTTAGAGATTGATACTATATTATGGGTTGTATGCCTCATGTCGCCTTCGATGACATGGAACTTCGTGTCCTGTATGGTTCCGGCTACGTTTACTAGTAGGGTTATCTCCCCCTTTGTCGTTGCGCTTGCCATATTGAAGCCATTTAGGACCAGGGACGCAGGTACAATCTGCTCTTGTAGGCCGAGTTGTTCCACGACCCTCGATCTGATTATGTTTGCCGAGCTACCTGGATCCACTAGAACAAGTTTAAGTTGAATTTTATTTAAAAGAATAGAGATAACTAGGGCGTCATTGTGCGGTTGGGATATGCCTTGTGCTTCCTCATCACAAAATGATAAGACGTCCTCGGACACATAGCTCCGAGTCCGTTTTTCTCTAGTGATCGATACCTGGTGCGTTTGAACACAGGTCCTTGCGGGACGTC
>NW_017691552.1:5218-5572 GCF_001879085.1 Nicotiana attenuata | reverse complement strand
GGGCGTTATTTCGAACTTATCGAAATAACAGCCCGTCTTGAGTACGAACGAGGTCGAATCTCTATATCTTTGATGGCGAAGGCCCTTAGCCTTATGGGCGTTATTTCGAACTTATCGAAATAACAGCCCGTCTTGAGTTCGAGCGATATCGAACCTCTATATCTTTGATGGCGAAGGCCCTTGCCCTTAAGGGCGTTATTTCGAACTTATCAAAATAACAACCCGTCTTGAGTTCGAGCGAGGTCGAAGCTCTATATCTTTGATGGCGAAGGCCCTCTGCCATAAGGGCGTTATTTCAAACTTATCAAAATAACAACCCGTCTTGAGTTCGAGCGAGGTCGAACCTCTATATCT
>NW_017691552.1:0-241 GCF_001879085.1 Nicotiana attenuata | reverse complement strand
GCCTTAAGGGCGTTATTTCGAACTTATCGAAATAACAGCCCGTCTTGAATTCGAGCGAGGTGGAACCTCTATATCTTTGATGGCGAAGGCCCTTGGCCTTAAGGGTGTTATTTCGAACGTATCGAAATAACAGCCCGTCTTGAGTTCGAGTGAGGTCGAGCCTCTGTATCTTTAATGGCGAAGGCCCTTGGCCTTAAGGGCGTTATTTCGAACTTGTCGAAATAACAGCCCGTCTAGAGTT
>NW_017691551.1:5159-5572 GCF_001879085.1 Nicotiana attenuata | reverse complement strand
CTCCCCCTTCCCGTCCCTACCACGTACGCTCCTCCAAACGGTTACAATACACACAATTGACACATGATGTTACTAATACGCAACAAGTTTTACCAATATATACTTATGCCACAGTCCCACCTATGACACAAACACCAGGACCATGTCGGCTAGATGTGGATCATTATGTTGAAGCCGAAAAGGAGGCAAGAGCAGTTGATGATGAAATAATAAATAGGAAGCTCAAGAGTTTGGAAGATGCTATGAGAGGTCTACGAGGGTTTGGCACTAATCAAAGTGTGAAGTATGAAGAGTTATGTGCATTTCCTGAAGTAGAGTTGCCACCTGGTTACAAAATTCCAAAGTTTGAGAAGTTTGACGGATCGGGGAATCCTTTCTTCCACTTGAAGCTCTATTGTGAAAAGCTAATTGGC
>NW_017691551.1:0-789 GCF_001879085.1 Nicotiana attenuata | reverse complement strand
GTAAAGTTAGTAGGAATCGAACACGACGAGTCGGACTATTAAATTTACTTACCTTACTAAATTTATCGGTTACGGCCTACCGTCGGCGACAATTGGACGGTTCCTTTGCAATAAGTAGGACGCTTATAATATATGTGACAATTAATATGCTATGTGCAAATTATATGTCTTTATTTTTATGACAAAATTATGTTATTTCCACATACTAACTTTGTTTTTTTTTATTTTTTTCTTTTTTCCATTTTTTTAAAAATCTATTTTCTTAAAAAAAAATAAAAGGTTGACTTGTGCTAAAAAGGGGAACTGGCGGAACATCCATATTTCACGCGGTCTAGAAGCAAGAGATCAGTCGCATATTTACCACCAGTATCTCAGATGGCTGAAGGGAATCTTTCCAGTACAGATTTGAATTTGGTAGATGTGACTATTTCTTCCGTTCCAACTCTCGCGCTACCTACAACAGATGACCCTCGCCCCTCAAGAGACCCAGAAACACATTTGGAGGTCATTGCTCGTTTGGAACAAAAAGTTGCTGAACTAAGCTACATGGTACAACAAAACAGATTATTTTCTCAAACTCCACCTCACATGACTCCTCCTCCTCATCGCATTCGCGAAAATATGCCTATACCACCCCCATTTCCAAACTTGGATGGACTTAACCGAGAAAATCAGTTCACCGCTCCTCAACCAATTCAAAATGTGCCACTCACTCACTCAGTCACTCAAAATGCTCCCCTTCCGTCCACAGTCGCTCCTCCAAAGGTTCAATACACACAATTGACACAT
>NW_017691550.1:0-5572 GCF_001879085.1 Nicotiana attenuata | reverse complement strand
GTATATAAATTGTAGTTAAAGTGTGGACTAGACGGGTAATTAACAAATTATGCACATTTTTGATAATATGGTTTCATATATCGGGGGCCCAAATTCCCCCACAATTATCCGGTCCGGCCTCCTTGACTTTCAGTCACCTAAACGACATAGTACCACATCAATACTATGTCTTCTTCACTTATTAAAATGACCCCAGCTCCCCAAATCAAAGAGAATGGATCCCTCTCTGAAAACATAAAAACCCATAGCCGCCACCCTCTCCTTCTTCACTCCCCCCGATCTGCCTAAACTCCTCACACTCACCTCTTTCATCTTATACTAATTTGGAAAGGCCCACCGCCTACAATTGTATTGCATGGTTATCTACTTGTGAGGTTTCTGGTTATCGGCATATTGATAGGTTACTGCGACTAAGGAAAGAGAACATCAGTGGTAATTTGAGCAAAGGAATGGAAGAATGTGTTCTATAATTGGCATCATAGATTCATGTTCAAGCTTTGGGAAGACTCAGGAATTATGCTTTGCATAGAAGTGAGTTGCAAGGAAGGTGATTCGGCCGGGTGCTTCTTTGAGAGGGTGGTCATGTGCTAGCGGAGCCTTGCAGTTGATTATATTCCGGACGAAGTCAGAGTGACTCTCAACAACGGTCCTAGTGGGTTCAAAGGTTAAGGTGTGGTGCCTAATGGTTTCGAGTCCATAGTATGGTTGGGTATCGAGCTTTTGCAGTCGATTATGATAAAAAGCTTGGAGTGCTTTGTGTTATCTTCGTTCTGCGGTGTAAATTGAGAGGAATGGGAGAAAATGACTTCGGATTCATAGAGGAATTATCAAAATGGGTGTACCAGATGAGGATGCGAATATGCGCATAAGGAGGGTATGAGATGGTTCGTGGGAATTGAGACAGCGTGGTTTCATTAAATAAGGTCACTCAGGATGAGTGCGGATTTGGGTTCGTGATGTTTTGAGTGGGGCTACTATTATTCCTCAGTCAAGCCCACAGTAAATTGGAAGAAGTAAAATCAGTCAGCAATGGTTGAATTGGTATAATGGTGGCAACGATTAGTTCCTTCAGCGTGTTAAGTTACACACATAATTGCAGTAATGCGTGCGAGGTTTTGATGGTCGCCGCAATTGATTTTATTTGGAGGCTTTCGAGTATTATATCCTGTTATGTGGAGATGGATCCCGGAAAAGTTATGGTGGTTTAGACCACTACATGAGGTTGGCATTTTCAGTGGTTATGAGAATTTAGTCACAGGTTGCATTGGTTCTCTTGAAATGAGTTAAGTAAAAAGCTTCTATCTGATGAAGTGTTTGCCCTATTAGTGGTTTAGGAGTTATGATGAAATTCTTTTACTCTTGCGCATTGTCATGATTAAGTGTTATGAGTAGCGTAGGATTTGGAAGTTGAGAATCAAGGTTGCGGTTTGGTGTTGACAAGGAGGTCATGGGCTCAGATGAGCAGTAAAAGAATTTAGATGTTTAGAGTAAGCTGGTATTATCTTCAGCGTCGCTTGAGATCAGTGTCATGAGTAAGAGGTTTTGTGTATTGACTTGTGGATCCTTGATTCACTTTGCAGCATTTGTATGGTTGGTGGTATGGATGTGCACACTTGTTACCTGGTGCAGAAGGCCATGGGAGCATATCCCACGAAAAGATTGTATAAGTGTGACGTGTAGTCACTTAATTGATGTAGGATTTAAACCAAGTATGGAGATCGTGGTACTATTGCTAATTGACAATTTATGCCTGAAGGGCTCTCGGTTCATTTGGTTGCGGACTGTGGAAGGTTGTTCCGGATTGGACAGCTTTTCTTGTGTGTTAGAATGGGGGTTATTACGGAACCTTGAAAGGTTATTAGCCTAGTGTGGTGTGATCACAATCGTCTTGAGGTCCTTGGATGGGTCTAATTATGAATATGGGCTCTATATCAGCTGGATGTATTCATTTCAGCATACCGCTCCTTATGGAGGGTATTCGAATGTTAGATGATACTTCGTCGTCGGTTATTTCATGTAATACTATATTGTGCCGTGTGAGTCATGAAATGGCTTGATAAATCTCATATGTATTGAGGTTTTGCATAGCGATGGTGTTATTTGAGCGGGATGGCTATCGAGATTCAAATCGTACATCGCACCTTAGTCGTGCTTGAGTTTTGTAGCGTGTGGCATTGTTGGTCTCCTTAGGAATTTGCATTATGCACTCCGCGTGCTCGTGGTTGATATTCGGGTACTTTGCAGGTATGAGCATTCTAGCTCGGTAAGTAATTCCTTATAGATTATTATGTATGAATCAGGTGGCACGCCGCCGCGGATATGTTGTTTGGATCGGGTTGCACGGCGCAACAATGTGATGTTGAGTACAGTTTCCTATATCTTTTCTTGAGTGTTTGCTTCCCATTTTCTGTGGAAGGTTCATAAAACCTTTCGGTTGTCTAAATTAGTTATGTGGATTGAGTAGCTCTTTCCAAAGTTCGTTTTCCCTATTTATCGCATTCGAGTTGTAGCTTATTGGCACGTTGTGGCATCATATTAGAATATTGGTAGTGTCCGAGGTGGCTTATTGCCTAGGCAGCTTATACTGGGTGAGACGAGATTATTGAACCTGGGATCAATGCGGTCAGATTTATATTAAGTATTAAAGAGAAAATATAGTTATTTGGTTCATAATGAGGCAATGAATCTTGTCGGGAGGAGAAGCTCAATGAATTCTTGACTCGACAGTCGGTTATGAATTTCTACGCATCTCTTCTGTCGTGGCGGTATTGCAGAAGTGGAAACAAGACTTATATATGTCATGAGATGCATCGGGACATCGAATTCGTGAAATTTCGGCTATTGTTATCGGAGGACATTATTATGGTCATGTAAGTTATGTAGTATTTAGTGTGGATTCAGCAATAGTATGCAATCATGTATTGGTACATCGCATAGAGATTGATACGGTGTTCGTATGTTTTGAAGCAGGCCTGGTGGAAAATTCCGAATGTTGGAATTTGGCTCTAACGCTAATTTGGCTAAACAAAAGGGGAATCTTCAGATTTGCTCGAGCAAATGTGCTAAACTGATTTGTGGTAGCACGGGTAGGTGCACAAGGTGTTAAACAGTGATTTCAGACAACTCCAGCGCAGTTCTTAGCACATTCGAGGACGAACGTATGTTTAAGTGGGAGAGAACATAACGACCCGACCGGTCATTTTGAGCTCTAGCGCGTTGTTTGGTAGTGTGAGGCCATGAGTAGCTTCACTTCAGGCATTATGACTTGCACGCATGGTCGGAATTGAATTTTGAGAAGTTCGGAGTTGATTTGGAAAGAAAATTCTCATTCAAAAGTTTTAGGTTGAAAGAATTGACTAAGGTTTTATTTTTGAGTAAACGACCTCGGAATCGGGATTTGAAGGTTCCAACAGGTACGTATGTTGATTTTGGACTTGGGCGTATGTCCGGATCAGGGTTTGGATGACCCGTGAGCGTTTCGGCGCCTATTGTGGAAGTTGGCCTTTTGGAAGAATTTCATAAATTTGGGTTGCAGTGCATTTCAATGTTATCAATGTCCGTTTGGGATTTTGAGTCTGGGAATAGCTCTGTATGGTGATTCTGCTATTGGGAGCGCATCCAGAAGTGGATTCGGAGGTCCGTAGGTCATTTGGCGAAAGTTAGAAATTTGAAGGCTTTTGAGAAGTTTGACCGGAAGTGAACTTTTTGATATCGAGGTCGGATTCCGATTCTGAAAGTTTGAGTAGGTCCGTAATGTCGAATGTGACTTGTGTGCAAAATTTGAGGTCAATCGGACGTGATTTGGTAGGTTTCGACATAGAATGTAGAAGTTTGAAGTTCTAAAGTTCATTAAGCTTGAATTTGGGTGTGATTCATAATCTCGATGTTGTTTGATGTGATTTGAGGCCTCAAGCAAGTTTGTGTCATGTTTTGGGACAGGTTGATGTTATTGGACGGGGTCCCGGGGGTCTCGGGTGTGTTTCGGATCATTTTAGGCTACTTTGGATGCTGATTTACTGATATCTGGTGTTGTTCTTCATGTTCGCGAGGATCCTCACGCGTTCGCGAAGAAGGATTTGGCTTCTGGAATTTTATTCTTCGCGTTTGCGTAGGGACTCCTGCATTCGCAAAGATGGAAATCTCTATTGCACATGTCTGACTTCGGAAGCACATATCTCGCAATCTATAAGGAATTTGAAGATGATCCAAAATTGAAAGATGTAGCCCTTTGTGTCTAATTTTCAGGAAAAAAACATTTAGCATTTGGATTTGTGTACAAAAAGTTATGGCTGGTACACTACAGGCTGTCCGAAAAGATGAAGAAGAAATTTGTATTGCACAGGGCTGACTTGGCGGCTTATATCTCGAAATATATAAGGATCTGGTAGATGACCAAAACATAAAAGTTATATATCTTTGTGCCAAGTTTTCAAAAAGTTAAACCATTTGTCATTTGGAGTTTTGTACAAAACGTTATGACTATTATACTAGAGGCTGTCTGAGAATAGTTTGGGGATCGCTTTCGAGAATTTTGTGCATCGCGAACGCGATGGGAGGCCCGCGAATGTGAAGAAGGTTTGCCTGGCAGTGTATATGTTTGCAAAAATGAGTTTGGCTCATTTCCTCCATGGGAGACGACCTAGGAGCGATTTTGGAGCTCCATCTTCATCATCTATGTCTAGGTAACTGATTCTCACCTATTGCAAGTTAATTAATCGGATTATATCTAGCTTTTAACATAGAAAATCATGAGAAATTAGGGGAAATTTGGAGTTTTGAAGAAAAGCCTAGAAATTTATATTTTTGGATTTTCACCACGAAATTGGACATGGAACTTGGAATAAATTATATATTTGAGTTCGTTGTNCCGCGTGATCGAAAACCCGCGCGACCGGCTGGTGACGATTCTGATCACGCCACTGATGACGTGTTCCGCGCGCATCCCGGTTTACGCAATGGTCACCGCGCTCATTTTTCCGAATTCGCCGCTCAAGGCCGCGCTGATTTTCACCTCCGCCTATGCCATCGGCATCATGGCCGCGCTGGGCTGTTCGTTACTGTTCAAACACATGTACAGTCGAGGCTCGGCCCTCGACCCACCTTTCTTGGTCCGTCTCTTTCTTCTTCTTCACAATATGAGTCTCCTTGAAGAGCTCATCTTGGTTCATCGGACGCCCCAACTTTTTTTCCTGAAAACTCATAAATTTTAGTTAATAAACAGAATACATATACTAAGAAAATTAAAATAAATTAAGCAATTACGTACCATTCTTCGTTTTATCGTCCCTAGGCTGACTGCACCTCCAGTGTGCAAGGATCCTCCCTTCTCAGATGCCCGGGCTTTCTTTCCTTTTTCGCTCTTCTCTAAGAACTCTGTTGTAAGCCATTGCCTTTGCAAATCATCCCATAAATCCTGAAGCATCCAGCCAGGCTTCTGGTTGAACTGCCTAGCTTTGGAGAAACAATGGGACAACCGCTTTCGAGCTTTGATATGGAAGTTTGCAGCCACTTTCGCGCTATAGCGGTGTTCCCATACACACTTGCTCTGTATTTCAAAAGTCAAGTATTATAT
>NW_017691549.1:4895-5572 GCF_001879085.1 Nicotiana attenuata | reverse complement strand
GAACTTAGAATCTAAGAGTAAGTGTAAGTGCGATAGGGGGAAGGGAAGCAGGGAGAGACACGGCAGGCTGGTGGTCATGCCCAGCAATTGGGATGCTGGCACATCCCTGACCCAGCCTGCTAGCCAAACATTGAGAGTTAGGATCTATTGTGGATCAAGTCATGGCCTAGGCAGTAATTAGGATACTGTCAGGCCAAGACCTTAACTCAACACATAGAAGGGAATAGGGATAGGGATCCATGACAGAAACAGAAGCAAAGAAAAGAGATATGAAGCACCAATTACAGCATGTAAGCAATAAAGTAAACAAAAAGCCTGAACCTGTAAATTACACACAAAGTGGGTGAAGAAGAATATTTAAACAAAGGACATACCAGTTTCAAAGAAAATAAGTAAGCAAAAGTAGCCTTGAAAAAGCCGAATTGCAAACAGCAGTTCCAAAAGATCTCAAGTAAAGCAGGATTAGAAAAATAGTATTGCTCGAAAAGTGAGTTCAGTGTGTGAGTGGTGTATTTTCGTGTGTTTCTGATTATGAGAGAATTCCCTGATGATAGAAAGAGGGAGGACTAGGTCCTTATATAGTTTTTTGAAAACCAGTAAGGCAGGCAAAGAGTGCACAAACATAGAAACCAATCAATTAGTATCAATTAAGACAACTAGACTCCTTTAATTAGGGG
>NW_017691549.1:0-666 GCF_001879085.1 Nicotiana attenuata | reverse complement strand
ATTGGCTTTGGCCAGACTTCTCCATCCATTCTGCAAGTATCGAGGGCTCCTCCTCGTTAGAACCCGGTGAACCATGTACGGGCCCTGCCAGTTACGGAGAGAACTTCCCCTTAGCTTCATCCTGATGCGGGAAAATTTTCTTCAACACCAACTGCCCTGGCGTGAATTGTCTCGGCCTGACTCTTTGTTGAAGGCTCTGGACATCCTGTTCTGATACAATTGACCATGGCAAACTGCATTCATTCTCTTCCCATCTATTAGAGCTAGTTGTTCGTAGCGGCTTTTTACCCATTCTGCATCGTCAAGTTCCGCTTCCTGCATGATCCTCAAGGAGGGAATCTCCACCTCGGCGGGAATGACTGCCTCTGTACCATAAACCAACATATATGGAATTGCTCTGGCTGATGTGCGAACTGTGGTACGGTATCCCAATAGAGCAAACGATAGCTTTTCGTGCCACTGCTTGTGTTTCTCTATCATCTTCCTTAGTATCTTCTTAACGTTCTTATTGGCTGCTTCTACAGCACCATTCATCTGAGGTTTGTAGGCTGTAGAATTCTTGTGTTTAATCTTGAATGTTTCACACATTGCTTTCATCAGGTCACTGTTGAGATTGGAACCATTATCAGTAATGATGGACTTTGGGATTCCGAACCGGCAAACGAT
>NW_017691548.1:2362-5573 GCF_001879085.1 Nicotiana attenuata | reverse complement strand
AACCTTTCTTAAGAATAACACCCGGATTTTTCCCTACTCCGATCTCGCCGTTATGTGTTTTGTCGCGATTGACGTGTGTTAGAGGGGTTGTCAAGAGAATCGGCTCAGGTATGTTAAGGCTATCCCTTCTTTCTTTTTGGCATGATCCATACAATACAAACGAAACGAGCAAATGCACAACTTTCATAAATGACTCTATTCATAGAAGTATTAGAGGTGCCTATGTTCTTGATTTTCCGTATGTCTTATTATTCTATCGTCTATTCCCATCCGGAATGCCCTCCTGTCAAGCAGAAGTTGAGGAAATTCAAAACAGATATCAGTGTGAAAATTAAGGAAGAGGTTACTAAGCAATTTGAGGCGAAGGTTATACGGGTTACTCGGTATCCTACCTGGTTAGCTAATGTGGTGCCAGTGCCAAAGAAGGATGGGAAGACCAGAGTATGTGTTGATTACCGTGATCTCAATAAGGCGAGCCCGAAGGACAACTTCCCACTCCCAAACATCCATATATTGATTGACAACTGTGCTAAACATGAGATTGGTTCTTTCGTGGATTGTTATGCGGGCTATCACCAGATTTTGATGGATGAGGAGGATGCGGAAAAGACGGCCTTCATCACGCCGTGGGGAACATATTGTTACAGGGTCATGCCATTTGGTTTGAAGAATGCAGGGGCAACGTATATGAGGGCAATGACTACCATGTTCCATGACATGATACATCAGGAAATCGAGGTCTATGTGGACGACGTGATCATAAAGTCGAGGAAACAATGTGACCATGTTAGGGATTTGAGGAAATTCTTCCAGAGACTCCGCAGGTACAACCTCAAGCTTAATCCAGCAAAGTGTGCGTTTGGAGTCCCGTCGGGGAAGTTGTTGGGATTTGTAGTGAGTCGGCGTGGTATTGAATTAGACCCATCTAAGATTAAAGCCATCCAGGAGCTACCGCCACCAAGGAACAAGAAAGATGTGATGAGTTTGCTTGGCAGGTTGAATTACATCAGCAGGTTCATTGCCCAGCTTACAACTACTTGTGAGCCCATTTTCAAGCTGCTAAAGAAAGATGCTGCGGTCAGATGGACAGACGAATGTCAAGCAGCATTTGACAAGATTAAGAAGTATTTGGCTAGTCCACCTGTGTTGGTCCCGCCAGAGCCAGGAAGGCCTTTGATCCTTTACTTGACTGTGTTGGACAATTCTTTCGGTTGTGTACTGGGGCAGCATGACATCACAGGAAGGAAAGAGCAGGCGATTTACTACCTCAGCAAGAAGTTCACATCATATGAGGTAAAGTACACTCAACTCGAGAGGACGTGTTGTGCTTTAACCTGGGTAGCGCAAAAGTTGAAACATTACATGTCAGCATATACTACCTATCTCATCTCTCGGTTGGACCCTTTGAAGTATATTTTTCAAAAGCCCATGTCCACAGGGAGGCTAGCGAAATGGCAAATCCTGCTTACGGAATTTGATATTGTCTACGTGACCCGGACTGCAATGAAAGCACAAGCGCTGGCCGATCATCTCGCTGAGAATCCCGTTGATGATGAATATGAGCCTTTGAAAACATACTTCCCGGACGAGGAGATAATGCATGTTGAAGAATTAGGACAGGTCGAGAAGCCTGGATGGAAACTTTTCTTTGATGGAGCTGCCAATGCCAAGGGTGTCGGAATAGGAGCAGTACTGATTTCTGAGACAGGGCAACACTACCCCGTCACTGCTCAACTTCGTTTCTATTGCACCAACAACATGGCTGAGTACGAAGCATGTATCCTGGGATTAAGGTTGGCTATAGACATGGGTGTCCAGGAAATCTTGGTCATGGGTGACTCGGATCTTCTTGTACACCAGATTCAGGGAGAATGGGAGACACGAGATTTGAAGCTCATACCATACCGGCAGTGTTTGCATGAACTTCGTCAACGGTTTCAATCAATAGATTTCAAACACATTCCAAGGATGCACAATGAGGTTGCCGATGCTTTGGCCACTTTGGCGTCAATGTTGCATCACCCGGACAAGGCTTACGTGGATCCGTTACAGATTCAGGTTCGGGATCAGCATGCCTATTGTAACGTGGTGGAGGAAGAGTTTAATGGTGAGCCATGGTTTCATGATATAAAGGAATATCTCCGGATGGGAGTATACCCGACACAAGCTACAGGGGATCAAAAAAGAGCAATTCGACGCTTGTCAAGCGGATTTTTCTTCAGTGGAGGAGTATTGTACAAGAGAACTCCAGATCTTGGTTTATTGAGATGCATAGATGCCAGACAGGCTACAGTTATCATGGCTGAGGTACATGCGGGAGTTTGTGGACCTCATATGAGTGGATATATATTGGCAAAGAAGATCCTTCGAGCAGGTTATTATTGGCTTACTATGGAACGGGATTGCATCAGCTTCGTGCGCAAATGTCATCAATGTCAGATACACGGAGATTTGATTCATTCTCCACCATCTGAATTGCATACAATGTCAGCACCATGGCCGTTTGTTTCCTAGGGAATGGATGTTATTGGTCCGATTGAGCCAGCAGCCTCAAATGGGCATAGATTCATTTTGGTAGCTATTGATTATTTCACTAAATGGGTGGAGGCAAAAACCTTCAAATCCGTGACTAAGAAGGCAGTTGTCGATTTCGTGCATTCACATATCATATGCCGGTTTGGGATCCCGAAGGTAATCGTCACAGATAATGGTGCCAACCTCAATAGTCATTTGATGGCCGAGACATGCCAGCAGTTTAAGATCATGCACCGCAATTCCACTCCATATCGTCCTAAGGCAAATGTGGCAGTCGAAGCAGCTAACAAGAATATCAAGAAAATACTTCGGAAAATGGTAGAAGGGTCAAGGCAATGGCATGAAAAGTTACCTTTTGCTTTGTTAGGCTATCGCACTACTGTCCGCACTTCAGTAGGAGCGACTCCCTACTCATTGGTGTATGGAACCGAAGCAGTAATACCCGCAGAGGTTGAAATCCCGTCCCTCCGAATCATCGCAGAGGCAGAGATTGATGATGATGAATGGGTTAAAGCCCGCCTGGAACAACTAAGTTTGATTGATGAGAAGCGACTGGCAGCAGTGTGTCACGGTCAATTGTACCAACAGAGAATGGCAAGAGCATATAACAAGAAAGTGCGTCCGCGGAAGTTCGAAGTAGGACAGTTGGTGCTGAGACGTATCTTACCTCATTGGG
>NW_017691548.1:0-1172 GCF_001879085.1 Nicotiana attenuata | reverse complement strand
CGATCGCGAGGCCTCAAACGCGAACGCGAAGGCCTAAATTCCTGGCCCTCAAATTCCTTCTACGCGTTCGCGACTCACCCTAAGCGAACGCGAAGGGTTAAACCTCTGCAACACTGAACTGAAAAACCTGCAACTTCCAAATGCCAAAATTGGTCCGATTGACCATCCGGAACTCACCCGAGGCCCCCGGAACCTCAACCGAAAGCACTAACACATCCTAAAACATCACGCAAACTTGTTCCAATCCTCAAAACACCTCAAACAACACCAAAACCATCAATTCACATCGGATTCAAGCCTAAGTTCTTCTAAAACTTCCGAAATACGCATTTGATCAAAAACCCAACCAAAACACCTCCGAATGACCTGAAATTTTACACATACATACCAAATCACCTAACGAAGCTACAGAAACTCTCGGAATTCCATTCCGACCCTTGGATCAAAATCTCACCTATCAACCGGAATTCGCCAAAATACCAACTTCGCCAATTCAAGCCTAATCCTACACCGGACCTCCAAAATTACTTCCGATCACACTCCTAAGTCACAAATCATCCCCCGAAGCTAACCGAATCATCGGAATTCATATCCGAGCCCTCTGACACAATAGTCAACACCCGGTTGACTTTTCCAAACTAAACCTTCCTTAAAGAGACTAAGTGTCTCATTTCTTGCCAAAACTTGTCCAAACCAACTCGATCACACAAGACACGGATAACGAAGCATAAAGAAGCAGAAAATGGAGGAAACGGGACGGTAACTCATGAGACGACGGGTCGGGTCTTTACATCAATATTAACTAGGCAAGTCTTGGAGCTAGGTGGCAAGATTAGAGAATTCTTTGGCCAAGTAATCCACAAAAGTGGGCCCGACAACCCACAATTTTAAGAGACCTTCCCATATCATTAAGAGTGAGATGCTTATGTTTGCTAAGCTAACGAATGAAAGCCACAAAATTCATACTAGACTACGTAATGTAATAGCAATGGGATTTGCAATTCTAAGGGAGCCCGGTATAACCTTTCTTAAGAATAACACCCGGATTTTTCCCTACTCCGATCTCGCCGTTACGTGTTTTGTCGCGATTGACGTGTGTTAGAGGGGTTGTCAAGAGAATCGGCTCAGGTATGTTAAGGCTATCCCTTCTTTCTTTTTGGCATGATCCATAC